>NW_025746959.1:10000-17500 GCF_021184085.1 Oncorhynchus gorbuscha
TAATTTTAATTTTAATTTTAATTTTAATTTTAATTTTAATTTTAATTTTAATTTTAATTTTAATTTTAATTTTAATTTTAATTTTAATTAATTTTAATTTTAATTTTAATTTTAATTTTAATTTTAATTTTAATTTTAATTTTAATTTTAATTTTAATTTTAATTTTAATTTTAATTTTAATTTTAATTTTAATTTTAATTTTAATTTTAATTTTAATTTTAATTTTAATTTTTAATTTTAATTTTAATTTTAATTTTAATTTTAATTTTAATTTTAATTTTAATTTTTTTAATTTTAATTTTAATTTTAATTTTAATTTTAATTTTAATTTTAATTTTAATTTTAATTTTAATTTTAATTTTAATTTTAATTTTAATTTTAATTTTAATTTTAATTTTAATTTTAATTTTAATTTTAATTTTAATTTTTTAATTTTAATTTTAATTTTAATTTTAATTTTAATTTTAATTTTAATTTTAATTTTAATTTTAATTTTAATTTTAATTTTAATTTTAATTTTAATTTTAATTTTAATTTTAATTTTAATTTTAATTTTAATTTTAATTTTAATTTTTTTAATTTTAATTTTAATTTTAATTTTAATTTTAATTTTAATTTTAATTTTAATTTTAATTTTAATTTTAATTTTAATTTTAATTTTAATTTTAATTTTAATTTTAATTTTAATTTTAATTTTAATTTTAATTTTAATTTTAATTTTAATTTTAATTTTAATTTTAATTTTAATTTTAATTTTAATTTTTTAATTTTAATTTTAATTTTAATTTTAATTTTAATTTTAATTTAATTTTAATTTTAATTTTAATTTTAATTTTAATTTTAATTTTAATTTTAATTTTAATTTTAATTTTAATTTTAATTTTAATTTTAATTTTAATTTTAATTTTAATTTTAATTTTAATTTTAATTTTAATTTTAATTTTAATTTTAATTTTAATTTTAATTTTAATTTTAATTTTAATTTTAATTTTAATTTTAATTTTAATTTTAATTTTAATTTTAATTTTAATTTTAATTTTAATTTTAATTTTAATTTTAATTTTAATTTTAATTTTAATTTTAATTTTAATTTTAATTTTTTAATTTTTAATTTTAATTTTAATTTTAATTTTAATTTAATTTTTAATTTTAATTTTAATTTTAATTTTAATTTTAATTTTAATTTTAATTTAATTTTAATTTTAATTTTAATTTTAATTTTAATTTTAATTTTAATTTTAATTTTAATTTTAATTTTAATTTTAATTTTAATTTTAATTTTAATTTTAATTTTAATTTTAATTTTAATTTTAATTTTAATTTTAATTTTAATTTTAATTTTAATTTTAATTTTAATTTTAATTTTAATTTTAATTTTAATTTTAATTTTAATTTTAATTTTAATTTTAATTTTAATTTTAATTTTAATTTTAATTTTAATTTTAATTTTAATTTTAATTTTAATTTTAATTTTAATTTTAATTTTAATTTTAATTTTAATTTTAATTTTAATTTTAATTTTAATTTTAATTTTTTAATTTTAATTTTAATTTTTTAATTTTAATTTTAATTTTAATTTTAATTTTAATTTTAATTTTTTTTAATTTTAATTTTAATTTTAATTTTAATTTTAATTTTAATTTTAATTTTAATTTTAATTTTAATTTTAATTTTAATTTTAATTTTAATTTTAATTTTAATTTTAATTTTAATTTTAATTTTAATTTTAATTTTAATTTTAATTTTAATTTTAATTTTAATTTTTTTAATTTTAATTTTAATTTTAATTTTAATTTTAATTTTAATTTTAATTTTAATTTTAATTTTAATTTTAATTTTAATTTTAATTTTAATTTTAATTTTAATTTTAATTTTAATTTTAATTTTAATTTTAATTTTAATTTTAATTTTAATTTTAATTTTAATTTTAATTTTAATTTTAATTTTAATTTTAATTTTAATTTTAATTTTAATTTTAATTTTAATTTTAATTTTAATTTTAATTTTAATTTTAATTTTAATTTTAATTTTAATTTTAATTTTAATTTTAATTTTAATTTTAATTTTAATTTTAATTTTTAATTTTAATTTTAATTTTAATTTTAATTTTAATTTTTTAATTTTAATTTTAATTTTTTAATTTTAATTTTAATTTTAATTTTAATTTTAATTTTAATTTTAATTTTAATTTTAATTTTAATTTTAATTTTAATTTTAATTTTAATTTTAATTTTAATTTAATTTTAATTTTAATTTTAATTTAATTTTAATTTTAATTTTAATTTTAATTTTAATTTTAATTTTAATTTTAATTTTAATTTTAATTTTAATTTTAATTTTAATTTTAATTTTAATTTTAATTTTAATTTTAATTTTAATTTTAATTTTAATTTTAATTTTAATTTTAATTTTAATTTTAATTTTAATTTTTTAATTTTAATTTTAATTTTAATTTTAATTTTAATTTTAATTTTAATTTTAATTTTAATTTTAATTTTAATTTTAATTTTAATTTTAATTTTAATTTTAATTTTAATTTTAATTTTAATTTTAATTTTAATTTTTTAATTTTAATTTTAATTTTAATTTTAATTTTTAATTTTTTAATTTTAATTTTAATTTTAATTTTAATTTTAATTTTAATTTTAATTTAATTTTTTTAATTTTAATTTTTAATTTTAATTTTAATTTTAATTTTAATTTTAATTTTAATTTTAATTTTAATTTTAATTTTAATTTTAATTTTAATTTTAATTTTAATTTTAATTTTTTAATTTTAATTTTAATTTTAATTTTAATTTTAATTTTAATTTTAATTTTAATTTTAATTTTAATTTTAATTTTAATTTTAATTTTAATTTTAATTTTTTTAATTTTAATTTTAATTTTAATTTTAATTTTAATTTTAATTTTAATTTTAATTTTAATTTTAATTTTAATTTTAATTTTAATTTTAATTTTAATTTTAATTTTAATTTTAATTTTAATTTTAATTTTAATTTTTTAATTTTAATTTTAATTTTAATTTTAATTTTTTAATTTTAATTTTAATTTTAATTTTAATTTTAATTTTAATTTTTTAATTTTAATTTTAATTTTAATTTTAATTTTAATTTTAATTTTAATTTTAATTTTAATTTTAATTTTAATTTTTAATTTTAATTTTAATTTTAATTTTAATTTTAATTTTAATTTTAATTTTAATTTTAATTTTAATTTTAATTTTAATTTTAATTTTAATTTTAATTTTTTAATTTTAATTTTAATTTTAATTTTAATTTTAATTTTAATTTTAATTTTAATTTTAATTTTAATTTTAATTTTAATTTTAATTTTTTAATTTTAATTTTTAATTTTAATTTTAATTTTTTAATTTTAATTTTAATTTTAATTTTAATTTTAATTTTAATTTTAATTTTAATTTTAATTAATTTTAATTTTTTTTAATTTTAATTTTAATTTTAATTTTAATTTTAATTTTAATTTTAATTTTTAATTTTAATTTTAATTTTTTAATTTTAATTTTAATTTTAATTTTAATTTTAATTTTAATTTTAATTTTAATTTTAATTTTAATTTTAATTTTAATTTTAATTTTTTTAATTTTAATTTTAATTTTAATTTTAATTTTAATTTTAATTTTAATTTTAATTTTAATTTTAATTTTAATTTTAATTTTAATTTTAATTTTAATTTTAATTTTAATTTTAATTTTAATTTTAATTTTAATTTTAATTTTAATTTTAATTTTAATTTTAATTTTAATTTTAATTTTAATTTTAATTTTAATTTTAATTTTAATTTTAATTTTAATTTTAATTTTAATTTTAATTTTAATTTTAATTTTAATTTTAATTTTAATTTTAATTTTTTAATTTTAATTTTAATTTTAATTTTAATTTTAATTTTAATTTTAATTTTAATTTTTTTTAATTTTAATTTTAATTTTAATTTTAATTTTAATTTTAATTTTAATTTTAATTTTAATTTTAATTTTAATTTTAATTTTAATTTTAATTTTTTAATTTTAATTTTAATTTTAATTTTAATTTTAATTTAATTTTAATTTTAATTTTAATTTTAATTTTAATTTTAATTTTAATTTTAATTTTAATTTTAATTTTAATTTTAATTTTAATTTTAATTTTAATTTTAATTTTAATTTTAATTTTAATTTTAATTTTAATTTTAATTTTAATTTTAATTTTAATTTTAATTTTAATTTTAATTTTAATTTTAATTTTAATTTTAATTTTAATTTTAATTTTAATTTTAATTTTAATTTAATTTTAATTTTAATTTTAATTTTAATTTTAATTTTAATTTTAATTTTAATTTTAATTTTAATTTTAATTTTAATTTTAATTTTAATTTTAATTTTAATTTTTTTTAATTTTAATTTTAATTTTAATTTTAATTTTAATTTTAATTTTAATTTTAATTTTAATTTTAATTTTAATTTTAATTTTAATTTTAATTTTAATTTTAATTTTAATTTTAATTTTAATTTTAATTTTAATTTTAATTTTAATTTTAATTTTAATTTTAATTTTAATTTTAATTTTAATTTTTTAATTTTAATTTTAATTTTAATTTTAATTTTAATTTTTTAATTTTAATTTTAATTTTAATTTTTTTAATTTTAATTTTAATTTTAATTTTAATTTTAATTTTAATTTTAATTTTAATTTTAATTTTAATTTTTTAATTTTAATTTTAATTTTAATTTTAATTTTAATTTTAATTTTAATTTTAATTTTAATTTTAATTTTAATTTTAATTTTAATTTTAATTTTAATTTTAATTTTAATTTTAATTTTAATTTTAATTTTAATTTTAATTTTAATTTTAATTTTAATTTTAATTTTAATTTTAATTTTAATTTTAATTTTAATTTTAATTTTTTTTAATTTTAATTTTAATTTTAATTTTAATTTTAATTTTAATTTTAATTTTAATTTTAATTTTAATTTTAATTTTAATTTTAATTTTAATTTTAATTTTAATTTTAATTTTAATTTTAATTTTAATTTTAATTTTAATTTTAATTTTAATTTTAATTTTAATTTTAATTTTAATTTTAATTTTAATTTTTTAATTTTAATTTTTAATTTTAATTTTAATTTTAATTTTTTAATTTTAATTTTAATTTTAATTTTAATTTTAATTTTAATTTTAATTTTAATTTTAATTTTAATTTTAATTTTAATTTTAATTTTAATTTTAATTTTAATTTTAATTTTAATTTTAATTTTAATTTTAATTTTAATTTTAATTTTAATTTTAATTTTAATTTTAATTTTAATTTTAATTTTAATTTTAATTTTAATTTTAATTTTAATTTTAATTTTAATTTTAATTTTAATTTTAATTTTAATTTTAATTTTAATTTTAATTTTAATTTTAATTTTAATTTTAATTTTAATTTTAATTTTAATTTTAATTTTAATTTTAATTTTAATTTTAATTTTAATTTTAATTTTAATTTTAATTTTAATTTTAATTTTAATTTTAATTTTAATTTTAATTTTAATTTTAATTTTAATTTTTTTAATTTTAATTTTAATTTTAATTTTAATTTTAATTTTAATTTTAATTTTAATTTTAATTTTAATTTTAATTTTAATTTTAATTTTAATTTTAATTTTAATTTTAATTTTAATTTTAATTTTAATTTTAATTTTTTAATTTTAATTTTAATTTTAATTTTAATTTTAATTTTAATTTTAATTTTTTAATTTTAATTTTAATTTTAATTTTAATTTTAATTTTAATTTTAATTTTAATTTTAATTTTAATTTTAATTTTAATTTTAATTTTAATTTTAATTTTAATTTTAATTTTAATTTTAATTTTAATTTTAATTTTAATTTTAATTTTAATTTTAATTTTAATTTTAATTTTAATTTTAATTTTAATTTTAATTTTAATTTTTTAATTTTAATTTTAATTTTTTTTAATTTTAATTTTAATTTTAATTTTAATTTTAATTTTAATTTTAATTTTAATTTTAATTTTAATTTTAATTTTAATTTTAATTTTAATTTTAATTTTAATTTTAATTTTAATTTTAATTTTAATTTTAATTTTAATTTTAATTTTAATTTTAATTTTAATTTTAATTTTTTAATTTTAATTTTAATTTTAATTTTAATTTTAATTTTAATTTTAATTTTAATTTTAATTTTAATTTTAATTTTAATTTTAATTTTAATTTTAATTTTAATTTTAATTTTAATTTTAATTTTAATTTTAATTTTAATTTTAATTTTAATTTTAATTTTAATTTTAATTTTAATTTTAATTTTAATTTTAATTTAATTTTAATTTTAATTTTAATTTTAATTTTAATTTTAATTTTAATTTTAATTTTAATTTTAATTTTAATTTTAATTTTAATTTTAATTTTAATTTTAATTTTAATTTTTTAATTTTAATTTTAATTTTAATTTTAATTTTAATTTTAATTTTAATTTTAATTTTAATTTTAATTTTAATTTTAATTTTAATTTTAATTTTAATTTTAATTTTAATTTTAATTTTAATTTTTTTTAATTTTAATTTTAATTTTAATTTTAATTTTAATTTTAATTTTAATTTTAATTTTAATTTTAATTTTAATTTTAATTTTAATTTTAATTTTAATTTTAATTTTAATTTTAATTTTAATTTTAATTTTAATTTTAATTTTAATTTTAATTTTAATTTTAATTTTAATTTTAATTTTAATTTTAATTTTTTAATTTTTTAATTTTAATTTTAATTTTAATTTTAATTTTAATTTTAATTTTAATTTTAATTTTAATTTTAATTTTAATTTTAATTTTAATTTTAATTTTAATTTTAATTTTAATTTTAATTTTAATTTTAATTTTAATTTTAATTTTAATTTTAATTTTAATTTTAATTTTTTAATTAATTTTAATTTTAATTTTAATTTTAATTTTAATTTTAATTTTAATTTTAATTTTTTAATTTTAATTTTAATTTTAATTTTAATTTTAATTTTAATTTTAATTTTAATTTTAATTTTAATTTTAATTTTAATTTTAATTTTAATTTTAATTTTAATTTTAATTTTAATTTTAATTTTAATTTTAATTTTAATTTTAATTTTAATTTTAATTTTAATTTTAATTTTAATTTTAATTTTAATTTTAATTTTTTAATTTTAATTTTAATTTTAATTTTAATTTTAATTTTAATTTTAATTTTAATTTTAATTTTAATTTTAATTTTAATTTTAATTTTAATTTTAATTTTAATTTTAATTTTAATTTTAATTTTAATTTTAATTTTAATTTTAATTTTAATTTTAATTTTAATTTTAATTTTAATTTTAATTTTAATTTTAATTTTAATTTTAATTTTAATTTTAATTTTAATTTTAATTTTAATTTTAATTTTAATTTTAATTTTAATTTTAATTTTAATTTTAATTTTAATTTTAATTTTAATTTTAATTTTAATTTAATTTTAATTTTAATTTTAATTTTAAT
>NW_025746959.1:25000-77550 GCF_021184085.1 Oncorhynchus gorbuscha
TTGATCTTAGCCAAAAGGCCGAGAAGCGATACCTGCAATGATTTCGGAACGAAGTAGCCGTTCTCCGACACGTCAAATTCGGTTATGGTTACACCAAAATGAGCACTGTATGCTTTTTGTTTTCCATAAAAAAAATATAAGGCTTTAAATAAATGGTGGCATGGATGTGGAGTTGATCAACGCCAGGAATAACCACGTTTGACTGTTACAAAGTAACACATTTGTAGGTTCTAAGATCACGTGGTCATCCGCCCTCCAATCAGAAATGAGAGAACACGTTAACCTGATCAACAGCTAAATTGGAATAATAATATATTACGTGTGGGGAGGGGGGAGGGGGGGGCAATTTGGAGATAATAATATTGACATAACATTTGATCTTGTATCAAGTATATCTGGTAGCATTGCTGCCACAAACGAACTGAAGCAATTGTCCACTTGGTGGCGCCAGAGTTCCACCGACCGTCACTTTTTCCTGGTGTGGTACAGAAAACTGCATTTCAATGTTGAACGACTTGACTTCAAGACATTGTCAACGAAAATAACGTGAACAATAAAAATAGCCTGTCTTTTTTTGTATCTGTCTGTAGAGCCTTGTATGATAAGTCCATTGTGAGAAGGCCTTCATAAAGTGTTCCTCCTAAATTACTAGAGGCCAAACTTCAAAGATGTCTATGGCACTGGACTGCAGTAAGAGAGCTAAGGAGCGGATGGTCCTGGCTGCCTAAATGTTTCCTCCACATAATAAACTAAGAAACATGGCACTTTGGAGGCTTACTTTTATAATTTGACTTACTCAGTCACTATAACTAACTTCATAAAATGCCATTAGGCCTAATGAAGATACTGTATATGTAAATGACTTGATTGGTGTCTTGTGAATCCACCTGTATGCGCATTAAGGTTGAATATTTCCCCGGTATTATACGATAATAAATCACTTTTCTCCCGGGTCACCTGGTAGTTTCCACCAAAACTTGGAAGTGTCATTGAAAAGCATTATAACACATATAAATGTCTGGATTTGATGAGCTTTGATTCAGCATGAACATTCTAATCTGATGCTACCTGAGCCTGATGAGCCCGACATTAACCACATTTAATGAGCCCTACATTAACCCCATTTAATGAACCCTACATTAACCACATTTAATGAGCCCTACATTAACCACATTTAATGAGCCCTACATTAACCCCATTTAATGAGCCCTACATTAACCACATTTAATGAGCCCTACATTAACCCCATTTAATGAGCCCTACATTAACCACATTTAATGAGCCCTACATTAACCACATTTAATGAGCCCTACATTAACCACATTTAATGAGCCCTACATTAACCCCATTTAATGAGCCCTACATTAACCACATTTAATGAGCCCTACATTAACCACATTTAATGAGCCCTACATTAACCACATTTAATGAACCCTACATTAACCACATTTAATGAACCCTACATTAACCACATTTAATGAGCCCTACATTAACCCCATTTAATGAGCCCTACATTAACCACATTTAATGAGCCCTACATTAACCACATTTAATGAGCCCTACATTAACCACATTTAATGAGCCCTACATTAACCACATTTAATGAGCCCTACATTAACCACATTTAATGAGCCCTACATTAACCACATTTAATGAAGCCCTACATTAACCACATTTAATGAGCCCTACATTAACCACATTTAATGAGCCCTACATTAACCACATTTAATGAACCCTACATTAACCACATTTAATGAGCCCTACATTAACCACATTTAATGAGCCCTACATTAACCCCATTTAATGAACCCTACATTAACCACATTTAATGAGCCCTACATTAACCACATTTAATGAACCCTACATTAACCACATTTAATGAACCCTACATTAACCACATTTAATGAACCCTACATTAACCACATTTAATGAGCCCTACATTAACCACATTTAATGAGCCCTACATTAACCACATTTAATGAGCCCTACATTAACCCCATTTAATGAGCCCTACATTAACCACATTTAATGAAACCTACATTAACCACATTTAATGAAACCTACATTAACCACATTTAATGAGCCCTACATTAACCACATTTAATGAGCCCTACATTAACCCCATTTAATGAGCCCTACATTAACCACATTTAATGAGCCCTACATTAACCACATTTAATGAGCCCTACATTAACCACATTTAATGAGCCCTACATTAACCACATTTAATGAGCCCTACATTAACCACATTTAATGAGCCCTACATTAACCACATTTAATGAGCCCTACATTAACCACATTTAATGAGCCCTACATTAACCACATTTAATGAGCCCTACATTAACCCCATTTAATGAGCCCTACATTAACCACATTTAATGAACCCTACATTAACCACATTTAATGAGCCCTACATTAACCCCATTTAATGAGCCCTACATTAACCCCATTTAATGAGCCCTACATTAACCCCATTTAATGAGCCCTACATTAACCCCATTTAATGAGCCCTACATTAACCACATTTAATGAGCCCTACATTAACCACATTTAATGAAACCTACATTAACCACATTTAATGAGCCCTACATTAACCACATTTAATGAGCCCTACATTAACCCCATTTAATGAGCCCTACATTAACCCCATTTAATGAGCCCTACATTAACCCCATTTAATGAGCCCTACATTAACCACATTTAATGAGCCCTACATTAACCCCATTTAATGAGCCCTACATTAACCCCATTTAATGAGCCCTACATTAACCCCATTTAATGAGCCCTACATTAACCCCATTTAATGAGCCCTACATTAACCACATTTAATGAGCCCTACATTAACCACATTTAATGAAACCTACATTAACCACATTTAATGAGCCCTACATTAACCACATTTAATGAGCCCTACATTAACCCCATTTAATGAGCCCTACATTAACCCCATTTAATGAGCCCTACATTAACCCCATTTAATGAGCCCTACATTAACCACATTTAATGAGCCCTACATTAACCCCATTTAATGAGCCCTACATTAACCCCATTTAATGAGCCCTACATTAACCCCATTTAATGAGCCCTACATTAACCACATTTAATGAGCCCTACATTAACCACATTTAATGAACCCCACATTAACCACATTTAATGAGCCCTACATTAACCACATTTAATGAGCCCTACATTAACCACATTTAATGAACCCCACATTAACCACATTTAATGAGCCCTACATTAACCACATTTAATGAGCCCTACATTAACCACATTTAATGAGCCCTACATTAACCACATTTAATGAGCCCTACATTAACCCCATTTAATGAGCCCTACATTAACCCCATTTAATGAACCCCACATTAACCACATTTAATGAGCCCTACATTAACCACATTTAATGAGCCCTACATTAACCACATTTAATGAGCCCTACATTAACCACATTTAATGAGCCCTACATTAACCCCATTTAATGAGCCCTACATTAACCCCATTTAATGAGCCCTACATTAACCCCATTTAATGAGCCCTACATTAACCCCATTAGCTCTACATTAACCACATTTAATGAGCCCTACATTAACCACATTTAATGAGCCGAAGCACAAATTATTGTACTGTTATCCATTAGGTCCACCAGGACCTCACATGACAATGAAACATTGTTGTGTTGAAACTATAATTTATGACGTTCACCACACTAATCGGTGATATATTTTTGCAATGGGAAGTAATAGCTGGTTTGTTCATTTAATTTTGTTAATGAAATAGTTGTGCTATTGTATTGTTCTGACTTCATGGGGCCGACTAGAGTGAATGTCATTGTTCACAATGTCATCAAAAAGCTCCTCCTTCACTAGAACGGCCCGACTACAGACTATATAATGTCGGGCGCATTAAGTGATGCTATGTTTTCTGTTATTTTTATGATTTTATAGTTTGACACAACGTATTGGAAGATTTTTGGTCCCTCTGAAAGCCGAGGTCCTATAGTCACGGTTCACCACTGGATCTAAGTGAAGGCTTCCATTAAACCTGTCCAGGTCCAGTCTGTCCAGTTTCTGCTAGTGCACGTACCACATGGCCACATTATTCAGCCTTGTTTGACTCATGGATGATCTAAGCCATGTCTTAAGCCTCCCCGGGGCACTAAAACTCCTCTCAGCCTCGACAGAGGAGGCAGGGACGACCAGCAGACGCCTTACTAAAGCTTCCACCTGACTGAAGAGACCTTTCACCTCTGGCACCATTTCCCCAATAATGCCAGCAACATCTGAGCTCGTTTGATATGTATAATTAGTCCCAAACATGGCCAGCTGCACCTGCAGAAGTCTTGAATTCAATTCTGGATGGATATGGGCTGAGTATTCACTGTGTTCACGGTGTTGTAGAACTGGGCTCTGTACAAAGACGGGGCATCTGGATGGATGTGGGCTGAGTATTCACTGTGTCCATGGTGTTGTAGAACTGGGCTCTGTACAAAGATTGGGCATCTGGATGGATGTGGGCTGAGTATTCACTGTGTCCAAGGTGTTGTAGAACTGGGCTCTGTACAAAGACTGGGCATCTGGATGGATGTGGGCTGAGTATTCACTGTGTCCAAGGTGTTGTAGAACTGGGCTCTGTACAAAGACTGGGCATCAGGATGGATATGGGCTGAGTATTCACTGTGTCCAAGGTGTTGTAGAACTGGGCTCTGTACAAAGACTGGGCATCTGGATGGATATGGGCTGAGTATTCACTGTGTCCAAGGTGTTGTAGAACTGGGCTCTGTACAAAGACTGGGCATCAGGATGGATGTGGGCTGATTATTCACTGTGTCCAAGGTGTTGTAGAACTGGGCTCTGTACAAAGACTGGGCATCAGGATGGATGTGGGCTGATTATTCACTGGGCTGCAGCCTGACCGGTGTAACACTTTGAAAGTTTGCGGATGTGAGGCATCTGAATAGGTTGTTGGTCCAACTTTGTTGCCATAGCAGCTGCTTTTGCGAACAAGACATCAAAGTGCTCCCCCGTTCGCTTGTCCTGCATGTGTCACCTTCTGACCTGAGATCATTTGTTATGTCTTTGTTTTAGTATGGTCAGGGCGTGAGTTGGGTGGGTTGTCTATGTTCCTATTTCTAGGTTTTGTGATGTCTGTGTTTATTATACAGTTACACATTACTGAGCAATTCGATTTGATTTATTTTCTTAACTAGTAAACCAACACATTCTGAACAATTATAGTTTTAAGCAGTGCATTGGTAGTAAACATGCTACCTAACTGATCAACAATTATATATACAAGCTAATAATAAGGTATATATGCTATCTTATTGAACAAGCAGCTTAACTCAAATAATGTGTGTGCTAGGCATCTCTCTCCAGGTTGTTGTGCTGCTTGGCAGGCTAGCTGCTCCATGGTTTCCTCCAGATATTGCCACTGTTCTCACTCACACTGCCACCATCAGCTGTCTCTCTCCACCAGTTCCAGAAAGTCCACTCCTTGCGTACGTACAGTACATATGATGAATCATAGATTGGCAAGGAAATCCTCTTCATCTTCACTGTCCAACTGCATTGTGACAGAGCTGGAACCAGCAGGAGGATGGAGAGGCCTTGAAGCTGTACGCAGAAACTACCCAAATACAGGTGAGCCAAGCTTGTAGCATCATACCCAAGAAGACTCAAGGCTGTAATCGCTGCCAAAGGTGCTTCAACAAAGTACTGAGTAGAGGGTCTGAATACTTATATCAAACTTTGTCACATGCACCAAATACAAGTGTAGACCTTACTGTGAAATGCTGACTGACAAGCCCTTAACCAACAGTGTAGACCTTACTGTGAAATGCTGACTGACAAGCCCTTAACCAACAGTGCAGTTCAATGACAGTAATAAAATATTTACCAAATAAACTGAAGTATAAAATGTAACACTAACAAGTCTATATACAGGGGGTACCGAGTCAGTGTGGAGTCTATATACAGGGGGTACCGGTACAGAGTCAGTGTGGAGTCTATATACAGGGGGTACCGAGTCAGTGTGGAGTCTATATACAGGGGGTACCGAGTCAGTGTGGAGTCTATATACAGGGGGTACCGAGTCAGTGTGGAGTCTATATACAGGGGGTACCGAGTCAGTGTGGAGTCTATATACAGGGGGTACCGAGTCAGTGTGGAGTCTATATACAGGGGGTACCGAGTCAGTGTGGAGTCTATATACAGGGGGTACCGAGTCAGTGTGGAGTCTATATACAGGGGGTACCGAGTCAGTGTGGAGTCTATATACAGGGGGTACCGGTACCGAGTCAGTGTGGAGTCTATATACAGGGGGTACCGGTACCGAGTCAGTGGAGTCTATATACAGGGGGTACAGGTACAGAGTCAATGTGGAGTCTATATACAGGGGGTACTGGTACAGAGTCAGTGTGGAGGCTATATACAGGGGGTACCGGTACCGAGTCAGTGTGGAGGCTATATACAGGGGGTACAGGTACTGAGTCAGTGTGCGGGATGGATGGTGTATTATGGGTTGTGTTATATAACAGGATGGATGGTGTATTATGGGTTGTGTTATAGAACAGGATGGATGGTGTATTATGGGTTGTGTTATAGAACAGGATGGATGGTGTATCATGGGTTGTGTTATAGAACAGGATGGATGGTGTATTATATAACAGGATGGATGGTGTATTATGGGTTGTGTTATATAACAGGATGGATGGTGTATTATGGGTTGTGTTATATAACAGGATGGATGGTGTATTATGGGTTGTGTTATAGAACAGGATGGATGGTGTATTATGGTCTCATGTTATGGGTTGTGTTATATAACAGGATGGATGGTGTATTATGGGTTGTGTTATAGAACAGGATGGATGGTGTATTATGGGTTGTGTTATAGAACAGGATGGATGGTGTATTATGGGTTGTGTTATATAACAGGATGGATGGATGGTGTATTATGGGTTGTGTTATATAACAGGATGGATGGTGTATTATGGGTTGTGTTATATAACAGGATGGATGGTGTATTATGGGTTGTGTTATAGAACAGGATGGATGGTGTATTATGGGTTGTGTTATATAACAGGATGGATGGTGTATTATGGGTTGTGTTATAGAACAGGATGGATGGTGTATTATGGGTTGTGTTATAGAACAGGATGGATGGTGTATTATGGGTTGTGTTATATAACAGGATGGATGGTGTATTATGGGTTGTGTTATAGAACAGGATGGATGGTGTATTATGGGTTGTGTTATAGAACAGGATGGATGGTGTATTATGGGTTGTGATGGATATATAACAGGATGGATGGTGTATTATGGGTTGTGTTATATAACAGGATGGATGGTGTATTATGGGTTGTGTTATATAACAGGATGGATGGTGTATTATGGGTTGTGTTATAGAACAGGATGGATGGTGTATTATGGGTTGTGTTATATAACAGGATGGATGGTGTATTATGGGTTGTGTTATAGAACAGGATGGATGGTGTATTATGGGTTGTGTTATAGAACAGGATGGATGGTGTATTATGGGTTGTGTTATATAACAGGATGGATGGTGTATTATGGGTTGTGTTATATAACAGGATGGATGGTGTATTATGGGTTGTGTTATAGAACAGGATGGATGGTGTATTATGGGTTGTGTTATACAACAGGATGGATGGTGTATTATGGGTTGTGTTATATAACAGGATGGATGGTGTATTATGGGCTGTTATATAACAGGATGGATGGTGTATTATGGGTTGTGTTATATAACAGGATTGATGGTGTATTATATAACAGGATGGATGGTGTATTATGGGTTGTGTTATAGAACAGGATGGATGGTGTATTATGGGTTGTGTTATATAACAGGATGGATGGTGTATTATATAACAGGATGGATGGTGTATTATGGGTTGTGTTATAGAACAGGATGGATGGTGTATTATGGGTTGTGTTATATAACAGGATGGATGGTGTATTATGGGTTGTGTTATATAACAGGATGGATGGTGTATTATGGGTTGTGTTATAGAACAGGATGGATGGTGTATTATGGTCTCATGTTATGGGTTGTGTTATAGAACAGGATGGATGGTGTATTATGGGTTGTGTTATATAACAGGATGGATGGTCTATTATGGGTTGTGTTATAGAACAGGATGGATGGTGTATTATGGTCTCATGTTATGGGTTGTGTTATATAACAGGATGGATGGTGTATTATGGGTTGTGTTATATAACAGGATGGATGGTGTATTATGGGTTGTGTTATAGAACAGGATGGATGGTGTATTATGGGTTGTGTTATAGAACAGGATGGATGGTGTATTATGGGTTGTGTTATAGAACAGGATGGATGGTGTATTATGGGTTGTGTTATATAACAGGATGGATGGTGTATTATGGGTTGTGTTATAGAACAGGATGGATGGTGTATTATATAACAGGATGGATGGTGTATTATGGGTTGTGTTATATAACAGGATGGATGGTGTATTATGGGTTGTGTTATATAACAGGATGGATGGTGTATTATGGGTTGTGTTATATAACAGGATGGATGGTGTATTATGGGTTGTGTTATATAACAGGATGGATGGTGTATTATGGTCTCATGTTATGGGTTGTGTTATAGAACAGGATGGATGGTGTATTATGGGTTGTATTATATAACAGGATGGATGGTGTATTATGGGTTGTGTTATAGAACAGGATGGATGGTGTATTATGGGTTGTGTTATATAACAGGATGGATGGTGTATTATGGGTTGTGTTATATAACAGGATGGATGGTGTATTATGGGTTGTGTTATAGAACAGGATGGATGGTGTATTATATAACAGGATGGATGGTGTATTATGGGTTGTGTTATATAACAGGATGGATGGTGTATTATGGGTTGTTATATAACAGGATGGATGGTGTATTATGGGTTGTGTTATAGAACAGGATGGATGGTGTATTATGGGTTGTGTTATATAACAGGATGGATGGTGTATTATGGGTTGTGTTATATAACAGGATGGATGGTGTATTATGGGTTGTGTTATATAACAGGATGGATGGTGTATTATGGGTTGTGTTATATAACAGGATGGATGGTGTATTATGGGTTGTGTTATATAACAGGATGGATGGTGTATTATGGTATCATGTTATGGGTTGTGTTATATAACAGGATGGATGGTGTATTATGGTCTCATGTTATGGGTTGTGTTATAGAACAGGATGGATGGTGTATTATGGTATCATGTTATGGGTTGTGTTATAGAACAGGATGGATGGTGTATTATGGTATCATGTTATGGGTTGTGTTATACAACAGGATTCTGGCTAAGAGTTCCTCAACTGACCTTCCACAGGTTCTTTCTTGGGTTTCTTGGTTTTGACTGTCACCGGTGTGGCCACCTCTTCCTCCTCCACCTCCTCAAACTTCCTCTTCTTGGAAACAGAGGGGAGGGTGGAGTCTCCTGAGGGGTCGTACACCTTCACGTCACTACGGAGACATGACAGAACGTTAGTTAACAGCACAGTTGGTAATTAGCCGACGGTCGATTGATTGGTTTAAAGGCTGTTGGTTGACCAAGATGTTTTAGTCGAGCAGTAGCAAGTCAATTTATGGCACACGAGACACCTTTCTGATTCACGACCATCTCAGTGAATTGTTTGTGTTTGACTGTTAGTGTATATAAATTCCCCATTACATATATCACCAGTACTATATTTACCCTTCATTCCTATCATTTACAATCTACAATGCTTGTTTGGTTATGGTAATTTCAGTTAATGCATTCAATATATTAGTCTTTCAGCATTCTCATTGTTGGAGTGGACACATTGTTTGCAGTGCACAACCTATGCTACACTTGTGAGAGAAACTGTTTCTAGCATTTCATTTACCAGTTCATTTAGTCCTTATTTTGTTTGGCAGCGTTCCTGTCAATGTTGAGTAAGAACGCAAACGCATAGAAGTAGACCTATATGCTGCCTAGCCTGCGCGCCAATGTAGGCTTACAAATGTGCCCATCTGATAGTATTTCTGATGGGCTTAACGCACCACTACTAATACCGTTTTACCATCCATTGAGAATTACAAAAGTTCCTCAATGCATTTGAAAAATATTCCCAGCTCTCTCCTTTTTGACCACTCATGTCATGCTCGGATCCAATGGAAACGTCATAAAATAGGGCTACCTGATTACTTCCTATCTCTTGATCAAATAGCCTACAGCTGTCTGTCCCGAGCTCACTGGCAGGGGAAACAAATGAGAGCATAGGGCCTCCCCAGACCAAGTAGATACATAGGGCCTCCCCCAGACCAAGTTGATACATAGGGCCTCCCCCCAGACCAAGTTGATACATAGGGCCTCCCCCCAGACCAAGTTGATACATAGGGCCTCCCCCCAGACCAAGTTGCAAGCATAGGGCCTCCCTCCCAGACCAAGTTGCAAGCATAGGGCCCCCCAGACCAAGTTGTGAGCATAGGGCCTCCCCCAGACCAAGTTGCGAGCATAGAGCCCCCCAGACCAAGTAGATACATAGGGCCTCCCCCCAGACCAAGTAGATACATAGGGCCTCCCCCAGACCAAGTAGATACATAGGGCCTCCCCCCAGACCAAGTAGATACATAGGGCCTCCCCCCCCAGACCAAGTAGATACATAGGGCCTCCCCCAGACCAAGTAGATACATAGAGCCCCTCCCCCAGACCAAGTAGATACATAGGGCAGGACCCCCAGACCAAGTAGATACATAGGGCCTCCCCCAGACCAAGTAGATACATAGGGCCTCCCCCCCAGACCAAGTAGATACATAGGGCCTCCCCCCCCAGACCAAGTAGATACATAGTTCAATGCAGACAGGCCATGTGTGATTCATATGATAATTTCAGGATATTTTATACCTGCAGGCCACAATGTTTTATTTGTTTGCTTTAGGACATTTTTACACATTTGCAATAGAAGTTACTTTTTAGGTTTGTATCACTTTCACTTAGATATCATTTTGATTAACCACATGAATGATTGAAAATACATTTTATTAACCAAAAAGGTGCATATGAAAGCGATAACTGCAGATCAGTAGAAATGACAGCCTAAGATAAAATCCACATGAAAGGTTGCAGACTCCTCGTGTTGCCCATTTACCACCACCTTCAGGAGAGTAATGCCAGAATCAGAGAAAGCCAGCAGGCCCAGAGGATGGTCAGGTTAACATCTTGATCTCTGGCTCCCTCCAGTCATGTATGTATTATTTCATCTAACAGGGAGCTTAGCACACATGGGGTTCGGGAGATTAGCGCATGTAGTTGATTTGACTCCAACAAACGATGTCCGCGAAAAAAAAGACACATTTTACATTTTTAACCAGTCCTTGGTCAAAAGAACCGACAACTATCGGTTGTCATGACCCTCTTTGGGTACAGCGAGCACCATCCCCCCAGTCTCCTAAAACCAGGCTGCTGTGGTCAGAGAGGTCGTAAATTCCAGGAGATTATCTCCTCATGGCCACAGTATATAGAGAGTGAGTTTTCATAGAGAGAACAAAGGGATTTCTTCCACCTCAGAACTGGAGAACCGAAGAACATTTATGTTCTGGAGAATGTATAAAAGATCAGTGAAGAATCCAGCTACGAACTGGTCCGTTTGGTAATATTTTGTGAAACTCATGGGCGACAATACGGCCACATTACCATAAATGTTTATACAATAGCTTCAGATATGAGGCTAATTGTTGTATAAGATGAAAGAGGATGATACTCTTTGTGAAATTGTGTAATGTGCTTTTGGACTGTTTAATGAAGGAAACTCCAATTCCCTTTGGATTTTAACTAAATCAGAGGACCGCCCATGAGCACAGTTACGGTCTGGTGTCCTGGGACAGGCCCTTTTCTGCTCTTCCGAATAAAACCCGGGTTTTCAATCACCAGACCAGCTCACCTCAATTACAAGATGGCGAAAGGTTGCAGACCAGCTTACCACAAGAGGGCCCAGGTTTGAGTAGAGACCATAAACCTAAGGTTTGAGTAGATGGCTGAATCTTTTAACCATACCACGTGGTTAAACTCTTAAGACTATCGATACCGACAGAATAGAACAAGTCTTTGATATTAATTAATAGTCTGCAGGTAGGAATTCGGATCATTGAACGCGAAAACCAACAGCCAAAATATCTATCCTATAACGACATGAATGAATGTCACTGAACCAGCCATTCTAACCACGACAGAGAGAGAGCGGACAAACTCTCCAACAGAAACAAACGTTTCAACAGAGATACCGACGACACACTGAGCGTAAATATATATATTGATTGCAATAATTCCCGAATGAGCGTTCATATGCGAAGGATTAGCATTTCAATTGTTATAATTATCACTGTCTAACAAGCTGCCATTAGGGCACATCCTCCTTTCTTTGTAAATATACTGCTCAAAAAACTAAAGGGAACACTAAAATAACACATGCTAGATCTGAATGAATTAAATATTCTTAAATACTTTTTTCTTTACATTGTTGAATGTGCTGACAAATCACACAAATTATCAATGGAAATCAAATTGATCAAACCATGGAAGTCTGTGTTTTAACTTTAATGTGTTGGAGTCAATGTTTAAGTTTATTCTTTGAGCTGTGTCTAGAGATATTTCTTTGGATTTATTTGCATATGTAATTGTATTGGGTTGTGTTGAATTGCGCTTTTTGACTGCAAGTCCCAGACTGCCTTGCGAGAGGAATGAGTGATAACGCGCCAATTATGTGCAGGTGCGGGTGATTGTGGCTGACTTTCCGACAGCATCTTACCTGCATTGCTCAGTACCAAAACAATTGTTGTTAAATGTAACGTAAACAAGTATTCTTACTAAAAGAAGCTTTCGTAGCAAAACCGACATCGAGTCATTACTAAGAAGTTAGTTCATCTAAAATTTGGTGCCGAAACCCGGGATATGAGCTGCGACGAAGAAGTGGCTGAAATGGCTGAGATGGAACGTCGGCATGAAGCAGAAAGAATGAGATGAAAGCGGGGTACCATTCGAAGGCGCAATTTTGAATCAGATTGACGTGGAAACATCCCAGTCAAATCCGGATACAGAATACATTGTTGGAATTGTTATCAGCTAAGGAGGACAGTTTGTTTGAACTCGATCGTGGAATTGAAGAGTTAACGCCATTGGACGGATTGGAGGCAGAGATTGCATGCACGGAGGATTATAAAGAGCGCATTATCATGCTGAAGAGTCGTGCACAAAGAGTGATAACGAAGAAACCGGATGTCAATCCACTACCAGCCCGGGTGAGTGACACTCAAACCTATCACAGAGACAATCAGTCAGGCTACAGACGTTGATTATTGAGAAATTCTATGGAGTATGTGGCAGGAGTTTGAGCCAGTATGAGACTGCTATTCACAACAATGATTCACTGTGTAAAAAAGAGAAGTTTATCTGAAAACATATCTCACTGGACCAGCTGCAAAGGCAGTATCAGGACTGATGTTGACCGTAACTATGATGATGCAATCACTCTACTCAAGAGCAGATTTGGAAGGAAAGACCTTGTGATTAGTGCTCATATGTCAAAGCTGCTGAATCTCACACCTGTGAAGAAATCCTCTGATCTAAATGCATTGAGGCAGCTATATGATGAATGTGAAATTCAGATTAGGAGCCTGGAATCACTGGGTGTAGTGTCAGAATCCTATGGAAGCCTACTATTCCCAATCTTACTGCAGATGATTCCAGAGGACATAGCTCTTGACTATAGTCGTCAGAGGGGAGTAGATGATGAATGGATGAGTGTCTGAGATTATCTGTTTCCTACAGAAAGAGGTTCAGAGCAGGGAGAGAGCGCTACAAATGACAAGATCATACAACCAACAGAAAGAGAGCAAACCATTGAACAAGTCATGCTTCAATGAAATGAAAACAAAAAGACCCAACATGCCCTCTGCTGCAGCACTGCATACAGCCAGCCAGAAGGAACAACAAATGTGTCTATTTTGTGACAGTGCAGACCACAAATCAGAAAACTGCCCTGACTACAATATTGCTACACGCAAAGAGAAACTAAAGAACATGGGAAGATGCTTTGTATGTTTAGGACAGAGACACAAAGCAAAATTATGTAAAGTCAAAGATGTGTCATGTGCAACATGTGGAAGCAGACATCACATTGCTGTGTGTACCAGTGAGAGGAGTGAGGTGCAACCCCCTACTGTTTCTGAAGCAGACATCACATTGCTGTGTGTACCAGTAAGAGGAGTGAGGTGCAACCCCCTACTGTTTCTGAAGCAGACATCACATTGCTGTGTGTACCAGTAAGAGGAGTGAGGTGCAACCCCCTACTGTTTCTGAAGCAGACATCACATTGCTGTGTGTACCAGTAAGAGGAGTGAGGTGCAACCCCTACTGTTTCTGAAGCAGACATCACATTGCTGTGTGTACCAGTAAGAGGAGTGAGGTGCAACCCCTACTGTTTCTGAAGCAGACATCACATTGCTGTGTGTACCAGTAAGAGGAGTGAGGTGCAACCCCTACTGTTTCTGAAGCAGACATCACATTGCTGTGTGTACCAGTAAGAGGAGTGAGGTGCAACCCCTACTGTTTCTGAAGCAGACATCACATTGCTGTGTGTACCAGTAAGAGGAGTGAGGTGCAACCCCTACTGTTTCTGAAGCAGACATCACATTGCTGTGTGTACCAGTAAGAGGAGTGAGGTGCAACCCCTACTGTTTCTGAAGCAGACATCACATTGCTGTGTGTACCAGTAAGAGGAGTGAGGTGCAACCCCTACTGTTTCTGAAGCAGACATCACATTGCTGTGTGTACCAGTAAGAGGAGTGAGGTGCAACCCCTACTGTTTCTGAAGCAGACATCACATTGCTGTGTGTACCAGTAAGAGGAGTGAGGTGCAACCCCTACTGTTTCTGAAGCAGACATCACATTGCTGTGTGTACCAGTAAGAGGAGTGAGGTGCAACCCCTACTGTTTCTGAAGCAGACATCACATTGCTGTGTGTACCAGTAAGAGGAGTGAGGTGCAACCCCTACTGTTTCTGAAGCAGACATCACATTGCTGTGTGTACCAGTAAGAGGAGTGAGGTGCAACCCCTACTGTTTCTGAAGCAGACATCACATTGCTGTGTGTACCAGTAAGAGGAGTGAGGTGCAACCCCTACTGTTTCTGAAGCAGACATCACATTGCTGTGTGTACCAGTAAGAGGAGTGAGGTGCAACCCCTACTGTTTCTGAAGCAGACATCACATTGCTGTGTGTACCAGTAAGAGGAGTGAGGTGCAACCCCTACTGTTTCTGAAGCAGACATCACATTGCTGTGTGTACCAGTAAGAGGAGTGAGGTGCAACCCCTACTGTTTCTGAAGCAGACATCACATTGCTGTGTGTACCAGTAAGAGGAGTGAGGTGCAACCCCTACTGTTTCTGAAGCAGACATCACATTGCTGTGTGTACCAGTAAGAGGAGTGAGGTGCAACCCCTACTGTTTCTGAAGCAGACATCACATTGCTGTGTGTACCAGTAAGAGGAGTGAGGTGCAACCCCTACTGTTTCTGAAGCAGACATCACATTGCTGTGTGTACCAGTAAGAGGAGTGAGGTGCAACCCCTACTGTTTCTGAAGCAGACATCACATTGCTGTGTGTACCAGTAAGAGGAGTGAGGTGCAACCCCTACTGTTTCTGAAGCAGACATCACATTGCTGTGTGTACCAGTAAGAGGAGTGAGGTGCAACCCCTACTGTTTCTGAAGCAGACATCACATTGCTGTGTGTACCAGTAAGAGGAGTGAGGTGCAACCCCTACTGTTTCTGAAGCAGACATCACATTGCTGTGTGTACCAGTAAGAGGAGTGAGGTGCAACCCCTACTGTTTCTGAAGCAGACATCACATTGCTGTGTGTACCAGTAAGAGGAGTGAGGTGCAACCCCTACTGTTTCTGAAGCAGACATCACATTGCTGTGTGTACCAGTGAGAGGAGTGAGGTGCAACCCCTACTGTTTCTGAAGCAGACATCACATTGCTGTGTGTACCAGTAAGAGGAGTGAGGTGCAACCCCTACTGTTTCTGAAGCAGACATCACATTGCTGTGTGTACCAGTAAGAGGAGTGAGGTGCAACCCCCTACTGTTTCTGAAGCAGACATCACATTGCTGTGTGTACCAGTAAGAGGAGTGAGGTGCAACCCCTACTGTTTCTGAAGCAGACATCACATTGCTGTGTGTACCAGTAAGAGGAGTGAGGTGCAACCCCTACTGTTTCTGAAGCAGACATCACATTGCTGTGTGTACCAGTAAGAGGAGTGAGGTGCAACCCCTACTGTTTCTGAAGCAGACATCACATTGCTGTGTGTACCAGTAAGAGGAGTGAGGTGCAACCCCCTACTGTTTCTGAAGCAGACATCACATTGCTGTGTGTACCAGTAAGAGGAGTGAGGTGCAACCCCTACTGTTTCTGAAGCAGACATCACATTGCTGTGTGTACCAGTAAGAGGAGTGAGGTGCAACCCCCTACTGTTTCTGAAGCAGACATCACATTGCTGTGTGTACCAGTAAGAGGAGTGAGGTGCAACCCCTACTGTTTCTGAAGCAGACATCACATTGCTGTGTGTACCAGTAAGAGGAGTGAGGTGCAACCCCTACTGTTTCTGAAGCAGACATCACATTGCTGTGTGTACCAGTAAGAGGAGTGAGGTGCAACCCCCTACTGTTTCTGAAGCAGACATCACATTGCTGTGTGTACCAGTAAGAGGAGTGAGGTGCAACCCCTACTGTTTCTGAAGCAGACATCACATTGCTGTGTGTACCAGTAAGAGGAGTGAGGTGCAACCCCTACTGTTTCTGAAGCAGACATCACATTGCTGTGTGTACCAGTAAGAGGAGTGAGGTGCAACCCCTACTGTTTCTGAAGCAGACATCACATTGCTGTGTGTACCAGTAAGAGGAGTGAGGTGCAACCCCCTACTGTTTCTGAAGCAGACATCACATTGCTGTGTGTACCAGTAAGAGGAGTGAGGTGCAACCCCTACTGTTTCTGAAGCAGACATCACATTGCTGTGTGTACCAGTAAGAGGAGTGAGGTGCAACCCCTACTGTTTCTGAAGCAGACATCACATTGCTGTGTGTACCAGTAAGAGGAGTGAGGTGCAACCCCTACTGTTTCTGAAGCAGACATCACATTGCTGTGTGTACCAGTGAGAGGAGTGAGGTGCAACCCCTACTGTTTCTGAAGCAGACATCACATTGCTGTGTGTACCAGTAAGAGGAGTGAGGTGCAACCCCTACTGTTTCTGAAGCAGACATCACATTGCTGTGTGTACCAGTAAGAGGAGTGAGGTGCAACCCCTACTGTTTCTGAAGCAGACATCACATTGCTGTGTGTACCAGTAAGAGGAGTGAGGTGCAACCCCTACTGTTTCTGAAGCAGACATCACATTGCTGTGTGTACCAGTAAGAGGAGTGAGGTGCAACCCCTACTGTTTCTGAAGCAGACATCACATTGCTGTGTGTACCAGTAAGAGGAGTGAGGTGCAACCCCTACTGTTTCTGAAGCAGACATCACATTGCTGTGTGTACCAGTAAGAGGAGTGAGGTGCAACCCCTACTGTTTCTGAAGCAGACATCACATTGCTGTGTGTACCAGTAAGAGGAGTGAGGTGCAACCCCTACTGTTTCTGAAGCAGACATCACATTGCTGTGTGTACCAGTAAGAGGAGTGAGGTGCAACCCCTACTGTTTCTGAAGCAGACATCACATTGCTGTGTGTACCAGTAAGAGGAGTGAGGTGCAACCCCTACTGTTTCTGAAGCAGACATCACATTGCTGTGTGTACCAGTAAGAGGAGTGAGGTGCAACCCCTACTGTTTCTGAAGCAGACATCACATTGCTGTGTGTACCAGTAAGAGGAGTGAGGTGCAACCCCCTACTGTTTCTGAAGCAGACATCACATTGCTGTGTGTACCAGTAAGAGGAGTGAGGTGCAACCCCTACTGTTTCTGAAGCAGACATCACATTGCTGTGTGTACCAGTAAGAGGAGTGAGGTGCAACCCCTACTGTTTCTGAAGCAGACATCACATTGCTGTGTGTACCAGTAAGAGGAGTGAGGTGCAACCCCTACTGTTTCTGAAGCAGACATCACATTGCTGTGTGTACCAGTAAGAGGAGTGAGGTGCAACCCCTACTGTTTCTGAAGCAGACATCACATTGCTGTGTGTACCAGTAAGAGGAGTGAGGTGCAACCCCTACTGTTTCTGAAGCAGACATCACATTGCTGTGTGTACCAGTAAGAGGAGTGAGGTGCAACCCCTACTGTTTCTGAAGCAGACATCACATTGCTGTGTGTACCAGTAAGAGGAGTGAGGTGCAACCCCTACTGTTTCTGAAGCAGACATCACATTGCTGTGTGTACCAGTAAGAGGAGTGAGGTGCAACCCCTACTGTTTCTGAAGCAGACATCACATTGCTGTGTGTACCAGTAAGAGGAGTGAGGTGCAACCCCTACTGTTTCTGAAGCAGACATCACATTGCTGTGTGTACCAGTAAGAGGAGTGAGGTGCAACCCCTACTGTTTCTGAAGCAGACATCACATTGCTGTGTGTACCAGTAAGAGGAGTGAGGTGCAACCCCTACTGTTTCTGAAGCAGACATCACATTGCTGTGTGTACCAGTAAGAGGAGTGAGGTGCAACCCCTACTGTTTCTGAAGCAGACATCACATTGCTGTGTGTACCAGTAAGAGGAGTGAGGTGCAACCCCTACTGTTTCTGAAGCAGACATCACATTGCTGTGTGTACCAGTAAGAGGAGTGAGGTGCAACCCCTACTGTTTCTGAAGCAGACATCACATTGCTGTGTGTACCAGTAAGAGGAGTGAGGTGCAACCCCTACTGTTTCTGAAGCAGACATCACATTGCTGTGTGTACCAGTAAGAGGAGTGAGGTGCAACCCCTACTGTTTCTGAAGCAGACATCACATTGCTGTGTGTACCAGTAAGAGGAGTGAGGTGCAACCCCCTACTGTTTCTGAAGCAGACATCACATTGCTGTGTGTACCAGTAAGAGGAGTGAGGTGCAACCCCTACTGTTTCTGAAGCAGACATCACATTGCTGTGTGTACCAGTAAGAGGAGTGAGGTGCAACCCCTACTGTTTCTGAAGCAGACATCACATTGCTGTGTGTACCAGTAAGAGGAGTGAGGTGCAACCCCTACTGTTTCTGAAGCAGACATCACATTGCTGTGTGTACCAGTAAGAGGAGTGAGGTGCAACCCCTACTGTTTCTGAAGCAGACATCACATTGCTGTGTGTACCAGTAAGAGGAGTGAGGTGCAACCCCTACTGTTTCTGAAGCAGACATCACATTGCTGTGTGTACCAGTAAGAGGAGTGAGGTGCAACCCCTACTGTTTCTGAAGCAGACATCACATTGCTGTGTGTACCAGTAAGAGGAGTGAGGTGCAACCCCTACTGTTTCTGAAGCAGACATCACATTGCTGTGTGTACCAGTAAGAGGAGTGAGGTGCAACCCCTACTGTTTCTGAAGCAGACATCACATTGCTGTGTGTACCAGTAAGAGGAGTGAGGTGCAACCCCTACTGTTTCTGAAGCAGACATCACATTGCTGTGTGTACCAGTAAGAGGAGTGAGGTGCAACCCCTACTGTTTCTGAAGCAGACATCACATTGCTGTGTGTACCAGTAAGAGGAGTGAGGTGCAACCCCTACTGTTTCTGAAGCAGACATCACATTGCTGTGTGTACCAGTAAGAGGAGTGAGGTGCAACCCCTACTGTTTCTGAAGCAGACATCACATTGCTGTGTGTACCAGTAAGAGGAGTGAGGTGCAACCCCTACTGTTTCTGAAGCAGACATCACATTGCTGTGTGTACCAGTAAGAGGAGTGAGGTGCAACCCCTACTGTTTCTGAAGCAGACATCACATTGCTGTGTGTACCAGTAAGAGGAGTGAGGTGCAACCCCTACTGTTTCTGAAGCAGACATCACATTGCTGTGTGTACCAGTAAGAGGAGTGAGGTGCAACCCCCTACTGTTTCTGAAGCAGACATCACATTGCTGTGTGTACCAGTAAGAGGAGTGAGGTGCAACCCCTACTGTTTCTGAAGCAGACATCACATTGCTGTGTGTACCAGTGAGAGGAGTGAGGTGCAACCCCTACTGTTTCTGAAGCAGACATCACATTGCTGTGTGTACCAGTAAGAGGAGTGAGGTGCAACCCCTACTGTTTCTGAAGCAGACATCACATTGCTGTGTGTACCAGTAAGAGGAGTGAGGTGCAACCCCTACTGTTTCTGAAGCAGACATCACATTGCTGTGTGTACCAGTGAGAGGAGTGAGGTGCAACCCCCTACTGTTTCTGAAGCAGACATCACATTGCTGTGTGTACCAGTAAGAGGAGTGAGGTGCAACCCCTACTGTTTCTGAAGCAGACATCACATTGCTGTGTGTACCAGTCAAGAGGAGTGAGGTGCAACCCCCTACTGTTTCTGAAGCAGACATCACATTGCTGTGTGTACCAGTAAGAGGAGTGAGGTGCAACCCCTACTGTTTCTGAAGCAGACATCACATTGCTGTGTGTACCAGTAAGAGGAGTGAGGTGCAACCCCCTACTGTTTCTGAAGCAGACATCACATTGCTGTGTGTACCAGTAAGAGGAGTGAGGTGCAACCCCTACTGTTTCTGAAGCAGACATCACATTGCGGTGTGTACCAGTGAGAGGAGTGAGGTGCAACCCCTACTGTTTCTGAAGCAGACATCACATTGCTGTGTGTACCAGTAAGAGGAGTGAGGTGCAACCCCTACTGTTTCTGAAGCAGACATCACATTGCTGTGTGTACCAGTAAGAGGAGTGAGGTGCAACCCCTACTGTTTCTGAAGCAGACATCACATTGCTGTGTGTACCAGTGAGAGGAGTGAGGTGCAACCCCTACTGTTTCTGAAGCAGACATCACATTGCTGTGTGTACCAGTAAGAGGAGTGAGGTGCAACCCCTACTGTTTCTGAAGCAGACATCACATTGCTGTGTGTACCAGTAAGAGGAGTGAGGTGCAACCCCTACTGTTTCTGAAGCAGACATCACATTGCTGTGTGTACCAGTAAGAGGAGTGAGGTGCAACCCCTACTGTTTCTGAAGCAGACATCACATTGCTGTGTGTACCAGTAAGAGGAGTGAGGTGCAACCCCTACTGTTTCTGAAGCAGACATCACATTGCTGTGTGTACCAGTAAGAGGAGTGAGGTGCAACCCCTACTGTTTCTGAAGCAGACATCACATTGCTGTGTGTACCAGTGAGAGGAGTGAGGTGCAACCCCTACTGTTTCTGAAGCAGACATCACATTGCTGTGTGTACCAGTAAGAGGAGTGAGGTGCAACCCCTACTGTTTCTGAAGCAGACATCACATTGCTGTGTGTACCAGTAAGAGGAGTGAGGTGCAACCCCTACTGTTTCTGAAGCAGACATCACATTGCTGTGTGTACCAGTGAGAGGAGTGAGGTGCAACCCCTACTGTTTCTGAAGCAGACATCACATTGCTGTGTGTACCAGTAAGAGGAGTGAGGTGCAACCCCTACTGTTTCTGAAGCAGACATCACATTGCTGTGTGTACCAGTAAGAGGAGTGAGGTGCAACCCCCTACTGTTTCTGAAGCAGACATCACATTGCTGTGTGTACCAGTAAGAGGAGTGAGGTGCAACCCCCTACTGTTTCTGAAGCAGACATCACATTGCTGTGTGTACCAGTAAGAGGAGTGAGGTGCAACCCCCTACTGTTTCTGAAGCAGACATCACATTGCTGTGTGTACCAGTAAGAGGAGTGAGGTGCAACCCCCTACTGTTTCTGTAGACGCTGTTGTTTCCTCAGTTATTCCCCATTCAGTGAAGATGAAACCAGATGGACAGAACACTGTGTTGCTACAAACGGCCAAGGCATGGGTAGAAGGCCCATCGGGCAGGAAGACAGCTCGTTGCTTACTAGATGGAGGCAGTCAGAGAAGCTTCATACATGAAAACCTTGTGAAGGGCTTGAAGCTACCAGTAATCAGACAAGAGGCACACTTCACACGTTTGGCTCCTCTGCCCCAGCAACGTCCCAACGCAACACAGTAAAAGTCATCTTGGAGAATGTCTGGGACAAACAGCAGAGAATAGTGAGAGAGGCAATTGAAACCCCACAAGTGTGCACAGCTGTGATGAAGGTTCCTGGTGAACGGATTCAGCATGAGCTCAGTAAAAGGGGACTGCAGCTCGCAGACTTTCCAGGAGATGACAATGATCCTGAACTCTCTGTCCTGATAGGAGCAGACTACTACTGGCAGATAGTATCAGGCAGAGTGGAGCGACTGACGGACACGCTAGTTGCTTTAGAGAGCACCTTTGTATGGTCGGTGTAGGGACCCGTGTCCATGTCAAGTGTCGCCGAGGCAACCTGCATGTTCATCCCACTTGATGAAGACACACTAGTCTCCAAGCAACTGCATGCATTCTGGGAGCATGAGTCTCTGGGTATTCTAAGCGAGAGGACACATAACTCAGAGGAAAACGAGGCTCTACAAAGGTTTGAGGAAACAGCCACCTTCAAAGATGGGCAATACCATGTGGAGTTGCCATGGAAACGAGAAATGCCAGAACTCCAAGACAACTATAGAATCGCCAAGAAATGGTTTGAAGGTCTGAAGAAAAGACTGAAGAAGGATGTGACGTTGTACCCCAGATACAATGAAGTAGTAGAGGACTACTTACAACAAGATATGGCAGAGGACGTGCCCAAGGACAACGCATCAAGTGCAGACAATGTAAAATACTACTTACCTCACCATGCAGTACTCCGAGAAGATAAGGTGACAACAAAACTGAGAGTGGTGTTTGATGCCTCGTCCCATGAAGATGGCTGTCCATCTCTCAATGACTGTCTACTCACAGGACCGAACCTGAATCCGGATCTGCTCAGCGTTCTGATAAAGTTCAGACTACATGAGATCGCATTCATGGCAGACATAAAGAAAGCTTTCCTGCAGATATCCCTAGCAGAGAGAGACAGAGACGCCGTGAGATTTCTATGGCTCACTGGCCCACCAAGGGGAGAAAATGAAGAGGAGCTGCGTGTGCTGAGGATGAGTGGTATTTGGAGCTTCCACAAGTCCATTTTTGCTGGCAGCTACAATCAGGAAGCACCTGAAACCATATGAAACAGAACCAGAAGTTGTAGAGATACTGAGAGAGTCACTCTACGTAGATGAGTTCATTGCAAGTTCACGCAGCACATGGGTTCTGCCCAATAAGTCCAGATACTCAGAAATGCTGATACAGTACCACCATGAGAAGGTGATGCATTCTGGAGCAAGTGACACTCAGCACCCAACGTTAAACAAGCGGGAAATGAGACGCAGATGGAAGTACAGGCAGAGACTTGTGACCAGTTTCTGGAACAGTTGGCGAAGAGACTATTGCTGGATCTAAAGTCAGCACACCGCTGCAACACACCCAGACAAACCTGGAAACTAGGAAAGATTGAGGAACTCTTTCCAGGCCGAGATGGCCTAGTTAGATCATGTTCAGTACGTACTGCTTCAGGAACTTTGTTGAGGAGACCTATTCAGTTGATATACTGCCTAGAGATCTAGATGAACACAATTGTTCATCGGGGGGGGTAACTTTAATGTGTTACAGAGTCAATGTTTAAGTTTATTCTTTGAGCTGTGTCTAGAGATATTTCTTTGGATTTATTTGCATATGTAATTGTATTGGGTTGTGTTGAATTGTGCTTTTTGACTGCAAGTCCCAGAATGCCTTGCGAGAGGAATGAGTGATAACACGCCAATTATGTGCAGGTGCGAGTGATTGTGGCTGACTTTCCGACAGCATCTTACCTGCATTGCTCTGTACCAAAACAATTGTTGTTAAATGTAACGTAAACAAGTATTCTAACTAAAAGAAGCTTTCGTATCAAACCCGACGTCCCGAGTCATTACTTTGAAGTTAATTAATCTAAAAGTCTGGATTTGGAGTCCCACTCAAAATTAAAGTGGAAAACTACTTAGCCCACTACGGCACATGCCCTGTATCATTTCTTTGTAAATATATATATTTTGTTTGTTTGTGTGATGCATTTCTGTGAATTACTTAGTAAATAAATTCTTTTAAGACAATTGATGTATGGATGACTCAGTGAAGACTGGGTTCGTGCAGATAACCAACTATTTACAATTTAATAATTCATTAATCTGAAGACTGATAAGATATTTTCCTTAGTGCCCTGACTTCCTTAAGTAATTACAGTTACGTGATTAATCAGTTTAATCACATAACAAACGGCGACGAGGCGCGACAGACGGCGACGTTACCAGAGAGACGCGACAGAAGGTTAGTTACCAGAGAGACACGACAGTCGGTTAGTTACCAGAGAGACACGACAGTCGGTTAGTTACCAGAGAGACGCGACAGTCGGTTAGTTACCAGAGAAACGCGACAGTCGGTTAGTTACCAGAGAGACGCGACAGTCGGTTAGTTACCAGAGAGACGCGACAGTCGGTTAGTTACCAGAGAGACGCGACAGTCGGTTAGTTACCAGAGAGACGCGACAGTCGGTTAGTTACCAGAGAGACGCGACAGTCGGTTAGTTACCAGAGAGACGCGACAGTCGGTTAGTTACCAGAGAGACGCGACAGTCGGTTAGTTACCAGAGAGACGCGACAGTCGGTTAGTTACCAGAGAGACGCGACAGTCGGTTAGTTACCAGAGAGACGCGACAGTCGGTTAGTTACCAGAGAGACGCGACAGTCGGTTAGTTACCAGAGAGACGCGACAGTCGGTCAGTTACCAGAGAGACGCGACAGTCGGTTAGTTACCAGAGAGACGCGACAGTCGGTTAGTTACCAGAGAGACGCGACAGTCGGTTCAGTTACCAGAGAGACGCGACAGTCGGTTAGTTACCAGAGAGACGCGACAGTCGTTAGTTACCAGAGAGACGCGACAGTCGGTCAGTTACCAGAGAGACGCGACAGTCGGTCGACGTTACCAGAGAGGCGCGACAGACGGCAGTTACCAGAGAGGCGCGACAGACGGTCACGTTACCAGAGAGCGCGCGGACAGACGCGACAGACGGTCAGTTACCAGAGAGGCGCGACAGACGGCGACGTTACCAGAGAGGCGCGACAGACGGCGGTCGTTACCAGAGAGGCGCGACAGACGGCGGCGTTACCAGAGAGGCGCGACAGACGGCACGTTACCAGAGAGGCGCGACAGACGGCGACGTTACCAGAGAGACGCGACAGAAGGTTAGTTACCAGAGAGACGCGACAGACGGCGACGTTACCAGAGAGACGCGACAGTCGGTTAGTTACCAGAGAGACGCGACAGTCGGTCAGTTACCAGACAGGCGCGACAGTCGGTCAGTTACCAGAGAGGCGCGACAGTCGGTCAGTTACCAGAGAGGCGCGACAGTCGGTCAGTTACCAGAGAGGCGCGACAGTCGGTTAGTTACCAGAGAGGCGCGACAGTCGGTTAGTTACCAGAGAGGCGCGACAGTCGGTTAGTTACCAGAGAGACGCGACAGTCGGTTAGTTACCAGAGAGACGCGACAGTCGGTTAGTTACCAGAGAGACGCGACAGTCGGTTAGTTACCAGAGAGGCGCGACAGTCGGTTAGTTACCAGAGAGGCGCGACAGTCGGTCAGTTACCAGAGAGCGCGACAGTCGGTCAGTTACCAGAGAGCGCGACAGTCGGTCAGTTACCAGAGAGGCGCGACAGTCGGTCAGTTACCAGAGAGACGCGACAGTCGGTCAGTTACCAGAGAGACGCGACAGTCGGTCAGTTACCAGAGAGACGCGACAGTCGGTCAGTTACCAGAGAGACGCGACAGTCGGTCAGTTACCAGAGAGACGCGACAGTCGGTCAGTTACCAGAGAGACGCGACAGTCGGTCAGTTACCAGAGAGACGCGACAGTCGGTCAGTTACCAGAGAGACGCGACAGTCGGTCAGTTACCAGAGAGGCGCGACAGTCGGTCAGTTACCAGAGAGACGCGACAGTCGGTCAGTTACCAGAGAGACGCGACAGACTGCGACGTTACCAGAGAGACGCGACAGACTGCGACGTTACCAGAGAGGCGCGACAGTCGGTTAGTTACCAGAGAGACGCGACAGACTGCGACGTTACCAGAGAGACGCGACAGACTGCGACGTTACCAGAGAGACGCGACAGTCGGTCAGTTACCAGAGAGGCGCGACAGTCGGTCAGTTACCAGAGAGGCGCGACAGTCGGTCAGTTACCAGAGAGGCGCGACAGTCGGTCAGTTACCAGAGAGGCGCGACAGTCGGTCAGTTACCAGAGAGGCGCGACAGTCGGTCAGTTACCAGAGAGCGCGACAGTCGGTCAGTTACCAGAGAGGCGCGACAGTCGGTCAGTTACCAGAGAGGCGCGACAGTCGGTCAGTTACCAGAGAGGCGCGACAGTCGGTCAGTTACCAGAGAGGCGCGACAGTCGGTCAGTTACCAGAGAGGCGCGACAGACTGCGACGTTACCAGAGAGACGCGACAGTCGGTTAGTTACCAGAGAGACACGACAGACTGCGACGTTACCAGAGAGACGCGACAGACTGCGACGTTACCAGAGAGACGCGACAGACTGCGACGTTACCAGAGAGACGCGACAGTCGGTTAGTTACCAGAGAGACGCGACAGACTGCGACGTTACCAGAGAGCGCGACAGTCGGTTAGTTACCAGAGAGACGCGACAGACTGCGACGTTACCAGAGAGACGCGACAGAAGGTTAGTTACCAGAGAGACGCGACAGTCGGTTAGTTACCAGAGAGACGCGACAGTCGGTTAGTTACCAGAGAGGCGCGACAGACGGTCAGTTACCAGAGAGACGCGACAGTCGGTTAGTTACCAGAGAGGCGCGACAGATTGCGACGTTACCAGAGAGACGCGACAGTCGGTTAGTTACCAGAGAGACGCGACAGTCGGTCAGTTACCAGAGAGACGCGACAGTCGGTCAGTTACCAGAGAGACGCGACAGTCGGTCAGTTACCAGAGAGACGCGACAGTCGGTCAGTTACCAGAGAGCGCGACAGTCGGTCAGTTACCAGAGAGGCGCGACAGTCGGTTAGTTACCAGAGAGCGCGACAGTCGGTTAGTTACCAGAGAGGCGCGACAGTCGGTTAGTTACCAGAGAGGCGCGACAGTCGGTTAGTTACCAGAGAGACGCGACAGTCGGTTAGTTACCAGAGAGACGCGACAGTCGGTTAGTTACCAGAGAGACGCGACAGTCGGTTAGTTACCAGAGAGACGCGACAGTCGGTTAGTTACCAGAGAGACGCGACAGTCGGTTAGTTACCAGAGAGACGCGACAGTCGGTTAGTTACCAGAGAGACGCGACAGTCGGTTAGTTACCAGAGAGACGCGACAGTCGGTTAGTTACCAGAGAGACGCGACAGTCGGTTAGTTACCAGAGAGACGCGACAGTCGGTTAGTTACCAGAGAGGCGCGACAGACTGCGACGTTACCAGAGAGGCGCGACAGACGGTCAGTTACCAGAGAGACGCGACAGACGGTCTGTTACCAGAGAGACGCGACAGACGGTCTGTTACCAGAGAGACGCGACAGTCGGTCAGTTACCAGAGAGACGCGACAGTCGGTCAGTTACCAGAGAGACGCGACAGTCGGTCAGTTACCAGAGAGACGCGACAGTCGGTCAGTTACCAGAGAGACGCGACAGTCGGTCAGTTACCAGAGAGACGCGACAGACTGCGACGTTACCAGAGAGACGCGACAGTCGGTTAGTTACCAGAGAGACGCGACAGTCTGTTAGTTACCAGAGAGACGCGACAGACTGCGACGTTACCAGAGAGACGCGACAGACTGCGACGTTACCAGAGAGACGCGACAGTCGGTTAGTTACCAGAGAGACGCGACAGACTGCGACGTTACCAGAGAGACGCGACAGACTGCGACGTTACCAGAGAGACGCGACAGACTGCGACGTTACCAGAGAGACGCGACAGACTGCGACATTACCAGAGAGACGCGACAGTCGGTTAGTTACCAGAGAGACGCGACAGTCGGTTAGTTACCAGAGAGACGCGACAGACTGCGACGTTACCAGAGAGGCGCGACAGTCGGTTAGTTACCAGAGAGACGCGACAGACTGCGACGTTACCAGAGAGACGCGACAGAGGGTTAGTTACCAGAGAGACGCGACAGTGGGTTAGTTACCAGAGAGACGCGACAGTCGGTTAGTTACCAGAGAGGCGCGACAGACGGTCAGTTACCAGAGAGACGCGACAGTCGGTTAGTTACCAGAGAGACGCGACAGTCGGTTAGTTACCAGAGAGACGCGACAGTCGGTTAGTTACCAGAGAGACGCGACAGTCGGCGACGTTACCAGAGAGGCGCGACAGACGGCGACGTTACCAGAGAGGCGCGACAGACGGCGACGTTACCAGAGAGGCGCGACAGACGGCGACGTTACCAGAGAGGCGCGACAGACGGCGACGTTACCAGAGAGGCGCGACAGACGGCGACGTTACCAGAGAGACGCGACAGAAGGTTAGTTACCAGAGAGACGCGACAGACGGCGACGTTACCAGAGAGACGCGACAGTCGGTCAGTTACCAGACAGGCGCGACAGTCGGTCAGTTACCAGAGAGGCGCGACAGTCGGTCAGTTACCAGAGAGGCGCGACAGTCGGTCAGTTACCAGAGAGGCGCGACAGTCGGTCAGTTACCAGAGAGGCGCGACAGTCTGTCAGTTACCAGAGAGGCGCGACAGTCGGTTAGTTACCAGAGAGGCGCGACAGTCGGTTAGTTACCAGAGAGGCGCGACAGTCGGTTAGTTACCAGAGAGACGCGACAGTCGGTTAGTTACCAGAGAGACGCGACAGTCGGTTAGTTACCAGAGAGACGCGACAGTCGGTTAGTTACCAGAGAGACGCGACAGTCGGTTAGTTACCAGAGAGACGCGACAGTCGGTTAGTTACCAGAGAGACGCGACAGTCGGTTAGTTACCAGAGAGGCGCGACAGTCGGTAGTTACCAGAGAGGCGCGACAGTCGGTCAGTTACCAGAGAGGCGCGACAGTCGGTCAGTTACCAGAGAGACGCGACAGTCGGTCAGTTACCAGAGAGACGCGACAGTCGGTCAGTTACCAGAGAGACGCGACAGTCGGTCAGTTACCAGAGAGACGCGACAGTCGGTCAGTTACCAGAGAGACGCGACAGTCGGTCAGTTACCAGAGAGACGCGACAGTCGGTCAGTTACCAGAGAGACGCGACAGTCGGTCAGTTACCAGAGAGACGCGACAGTCGGTCAGTTACCAGAGAGACGCGACAGTCGGTCAGTTACCAGAGAGACGCGACAGTCGGTCAGTTACCAGAGAGACGCGACAGTCGGTCAGTTACCAGAGAGGCGCGACAGTCGGTCAGTTACCAGAGAGACGCGACAGTCGGTCAGTTACCAGAGAGACGCGACAGACTGCGACGTTACCAGAGAGACGCGACAGACTGCGACGTTACCAGAGAGGCGCGACAGTCGGTTAGTTACCAGAGAGACGCGACAGACTGCGACGTTACCAGAGAGACGCGACAGACTGCGACGTTACCAGAGAGACGCGACAGACGGTCAGTTACCAGAGAGGCGCGACAGTCGGTCAGTTACCAGAGAGGCGCGACAGTCGGTCAGTTACCAGAGAGGCGCGACAGTCGGTCAGTTACCAGAGAGGCGCGACAGTCGGTCAGTTACCAGAGAGGCGCGACAGTCGGTCAGTTACCAGAGAGGCGCGACAGTCGGTCAGTTACCAGAGAGGCGCGACAGTCGGTCAGTTACCAGAGAGGCGCGACAGTCGGTCAGTTACCAGAGAGGCGCGACAGTCGGTCAGTTACCAGAGAGACGCGACAGTCGGTTAGTTACCAGAGAGACGCGACAGTCGGTTAGTTACCAGAGAGACGCGACAGACTGCGACGTTACCAGAGAGGCGCGACAGTCGGTTAGTTACCAGAGAGACGCGACAGACTGCGACGTTACCAGAGAGACGCGACAGAGGGTTAGTTACCAGAGAGACGCGACAGTGGGTTAGTTACCAGAGAGACGCGACAGTCGGTTAGTTACCAGAGAGGCGCGACAGACGGTCAGTTACCAGAGAGACGCGACAGTCGGTTAGTTACCAGAGAGACGCGACAGTCGGTTAGTTACCAGAGAGACGCGACAGTCGGTTAGTTACCAGAGAGACGCGACAGTCGGCGACGTTACCAGAGAGGCGCGACAGACGGCGACGTTACCAGAGAGGCGCGACAGACGGCGACGTTACCAGAGAGGCGCGACAGACGGCGACGTTACCAGAGAGGCGCGACAGACGGCGACGTTACCAGAGAGGCGCGACAGACGGCGACGTTACCAGAGAGACGCGACAGAAGGTTAGTTACCAGAGAGACGCGACAGACGGCGACGTTACCAGAGAGACGCGACAGTCGGTCAGTTACCAGACAGGCGCGACAGTCGGTCAGTTACCAGAGAGGCGCGACAGTCGGTCAGTTACCAGAGAGGCGCGACAGTCGGTCAGTTACCAGAGAGGCGCGACAGTCTGTCAGTTACCAGAGAGGCGCGACAGTCGGTTAGTTACCAGAGAGGCGCGACAGTCGGTTAGTTACCAGAGAGGCGCGACAGTCGGTTAGTTACCAGAGAGACGCGACAGTCGGTTAGTTACCAGAGAGACGCGACAGTCGGTTAGTTACCAGAGAGACGCGACAGTCGGTTAGTTACCAGAGAGACGCGACAGTCGGTTAGTTACCAGAGAGACGCGACAGTCGGTTAGTTACCAGAGAGACGCGACAGTCGGTTAGTTACCAGAGAGACGCGACAGTCGGTTAGTTACCAGAGAGGCGCGACAGTCGGTTAGTTACCAGAGAGGCGCGACAGTCGGTCAGTTACCAGAGAGGCGCGACAGTCGGTCAGTTACCAGAGAGACGCGACAGTCGGTCAGTTACCAGAGAGACGCGACAGTCGGTCAGTTACCAGAGAGACGCGACAGTCGGTCAGTTACCAGAGAGACGCGACAGTCGGTCAGTTACCAGAGAGACGCGACAGTCGGTCAGTTACCAGAGAGACGCGACAGTCGGTCAGTTACCAGAGAGACGCGACAGTCGGTCAGTTACCAGAGAGACGCGACAGTCGGTCAGTTACCAGAGAGACGCGACAGTCGGTCAGTTACCAGAGAGACGCGACAGTCGGTCAGTTACCAGAGAGGCGCGACAGTCGGTCAGTTACCAGAGAGACGCGACAGTCGGTCAGTTACCAGAGAGACGCGACAGACTGCGACGTTACCAGAGAGACGCGACAGACTGCGACGTTACCAGAGAGGCGCGACAGTCGGTTAGTTACCAGAGAGACGCGACAGACTGCGACGTTACCAGAGAGACGCGACAGACTGCGACGTTACCAGAGAGACGCGACAGACGGTCAGTTACCAGAGAGGCGCGACAGTCGGTCAGTTACCAGAGAGGCGCGACAGTCGGTCAGTTACCAGAGAGGCGCGACAGTCGGTCAGTTACCAGAGAGGCGCGACAGTCGGTCAGTTACCAGAGAGGCGCGACAGTCGGTCAGTTACCAGAGAGGCGCGACAGTCGGTCAGTTACCAGAGAGGCGCGACAGTCGGTCAGTTACCAGAGAGGCGCGACAGTCGGTCAGTTACCAGAGAGGCGCGACAGTCGGTCAGTTACCAGAGAGACGCGACAGTCGGTCAGTTACCAGAGAGGCGCGACAGTCGGTCAGTTACCAGAGAGGCGCGACAGACTGCGACGTTACCAGAGAGACGCGACAGTCGGTTAGTTACCAGAGAGACACGACAGACTGCGACGTTACCAGAGAGACGCGACAGACTGCGACGTTACCAGAGAGACGCGACAGACTGCGACGTTACCAGAGAGACGCGACAGTCGGTTAGTTACCAGAGAGACGCGACAGACTGCGACGTTACCAGAGAGGCGCGACAGTCGGTTAGTTACCAGAGAGACGCGACAGACTGCGACGTTACCAGAGAGACGCGACAGAAGGTTAGTTACCAGAGAGACGCGACAGTCGGTTAGTTACCAGAGAGACGCGACAGTCGGTTAGTTACCAGAGAGGCGCGACAGACGGTCAGTTACCAGAGAGACGCGACAGTCGGTTAGTTACCAGAGAGGCGCGACAGATTGCGACGTTACCAGAGAGACGCGACAGTCGGTCAGTTACCAGAGAGACGCGACAGTCGGTCAGTTACCAGAGAGACGCGACAGTCGGTCAATTACCAGAGAGACGCGACAGTCGGTCAGTTACCAGAGAGACGCGACAGTCGGTTAGTTACCAGAGAGGCGCGACAGTCGGTTAGTTACCAGAGAGGCGCGACAGTCGGTTAGTTACCAGAGAGGCGCGACAGTCGGTTAGTTACCAGAGAGGCGCGACAGTCGGTTAGTTACCAGAGAGGCGCGACAGTCGGTTAGTTACCAGAGAGACGCGACAGTCGGTTAGTTACCAGAGAGACGCGACAGTCGGTTAGTTACCAGAGAGACGCGACAGTCGGTTAGTTACCAGAGAGACGCGACAGTCGGTTAGTTACCAGAGAGACGCGACAGTCGGTTAGTTACCAGAGAGACGCGACAGTCGGTTAGTTACCAGAGAGACGCGACAGTCGGTTAGTTACCAGAGAGACGCGACAGTCGGTTAGTTACCAGAGAGACGCGACAGTCGGTTAGTTACCAGAGAGACGCGACAGTCGGTTAGTTACCAGAGAGACGCGACAGTCGGTTAGTTACCAGAGAGACGCGACAGTCGGTTAGTTACCAGAGAGACGCGACAGTCGGTTAGTTACCAGAGAGGCGCGACAGACTGCGACGTTACCAGAGAGGCGCGACAGACGGTCAGTTACCAGAGAGACGCGACAGACGGTCTGTTACCAGAGAGACGCGACAGACGGTCTGTTACCAGAGAGACGCGACAGTCGGTCAGTTACCAGAGAGACGCGACAGTCGGTCAGTTACCAGAGAGACGCGACAGTCGGTCAGTTACCAGAGAGACGCGACAGTCGGTCAGTTACCAGAGAGACGCGACAGTCGGTCAGTTACCAGAGAGACGCGACAGACTGCGACGTTACCAGAGAGACGCGACAGTCGGTTAGTTACCAGAGAGACGCGACAGTCTGTTAGTTACCAGAGAGACGCGACAGACTGCGACGTTACCAGAGAGACGCGACAGACTGCGACGTTACCAGAGAGACGCGACAGTCGGTTAGTTACCAGAGAGACGCGACAGACTGCGACGTTACCAGAGAGACGCGACAGACTGCGACGTTACCAGAGAGACGCGACAGACTGCGACGTTACCAGAGAGACGCGACAGACTGCGACGTTACCAGAGAGACGCGACAGTCGGTTAGTTACCAGAGAGACGCGACAGTCGGTTAGTTACCAGAGAGACGCGACAGACTGCGACGTTACCAGAGAGGCGCGACAGTCGGTTAGTTACCAGAGAGACGCGACAGACTGCGACGTTACCAGAGAGACGCGACAGAGGGTTAGTTACCAGAGAGACGCGACAGTGGGTTAGTTACCAGAGAGACGCGACAGTCGGTTAGTTACCAGAGAGGCGCGACAGACGGTCAGTTACCAGAGAGACGCGACAGTCGGTTAGTTACCAGAGAGGCGCGACAGATTGCGACGTTACCAGAGAGGCGCGACAGATTGCGACGTTACCAGAGAGACGCGACAGTCGGTCAGTTACCAGAGAGACGCGACAGTCGGTCAGTTACCAGAGAGACGCGACAGTCGGTCAGTTACCAGAGAGACGCGACAGTCGGTCAGTTACCAGAGAGACGCGACAGTCGGTTAGTTACCAGAGAGGCGCGACAGTCGGTTAGTTACCAGAGAGGCGCGACAGTCGGTTAGTTACCAGAGAGGCGCGACAGTCGGTTAGTTACCAGAGAGGCGCGACAGTCGGTTAGTTACCAGAGAGGCGCGACAGTCGGTTAGTTACCAGAGAGACGCGACAGTCGGTTAGTTACCAGAGAGACGCGACAGTCGGTTAGTTACCAGAGAGACGCGACAGTCGGTTAGTTACCAGAGAGACGCGACAGTCGGTTAGTTACCAGAGAGACGCGACAGTCGGTTAGTTACCAGAGAGACGCGACAGTCGGTTAGTTACCAGAGAGACGCGACAGTCGGTTAGTTACCAGAGAGACGCGACAGTCGGTTAGTTACCAGAGAGACGCGACAGTCGGTTAGTTACCAGAGAGACGCGACAGTCGGTTAGTTACCAGAGAGGCGCGACAGACTGCGACGTTACCAGAGAGGCGCGACAGACGGTCAGTTACCAGAGAGACGCGACAGACGGTCAGTTACCAGAGAGACGCGACAGTCGGTCAGTTACCAGAGAGACGCGACAGTCGGTCAGTTACCAGAGAGACGCGACAGTCGGTCAGTTACCAGAGAGACGCGACAGTCGGTCAGTTACCAGAGAGACGCGACAGTCGGTCAGTTACCAGAGAGGCGCGACAGTCGGTCAGTTACCAGAGAGGCGCGACAGTCGGTCAGTTACCAGAGAGGCGCGACAGTCGGTCAGTTACCAGAGAGGCGCGACAGTCGGTTAGTTACCAGAGAGGCGCGACAGTCGGTTAGTTACCAGAGAGGCGCGACAGTCGGTCAGTTACCAGAGAGGCGCGACAGTCGGTCAGTTACCAGAGAGACGCGACAGTCGGTCAGTTACCAGAGAGGCGCGACAGTCGGTCAGTTACCAGAGAGGCGCGACAGTCGGTCAGTTACCAGAGAGGCGCGACAGTCGGTTAGTTACCAGAGAGGCGCGACAGTCTGTTAGTTACCAGAGAGGCGCGACAGTCGGTTAGTTACCAGAGAGGCGCGACAGTCTGTTAGTTACCAGAGAGACGCGACAGACTGCGACGTTACCAGAGAGACGCGACAGACTGCGACGTTACCAGAGAGACGCGACAGTCGGTTAGTTACCAGAGAGGCGCGACAGACTGCGACGTTACCAGAGAGGCGTGACAGTCGGTTAGTTACCAGAGAGACGCGACAGACTGCGACGTTACCAGAGAGACGCGACAGTCGGTTAGTTACCAGAGAGACGCGACAGTCGGTTAGTTACCAGAGAGACGCGACAGTCGGTTAGTTACCAGAGAGGCGCGACAGACGGTCAGTTACCAGAGAGACGCGACAGTCGGTTAGTTACCAGAGAGGCGCGACAGACTGCGACGTTACCAGAGAGACGCGACAGTCGGTTAGTTACCAGAGAGACGCGACAGTCGGTCAGTTACCAGAGAGACGCGACAGTCGGTCAGTTACCAGAGAGACGCGACAGTCGGTCAGTTACCAGAGAGACGCGACAGTCGGTCAGTTACCAGAGAGACGCGACAGTCGGTCAGTTACCAGAGACGCGACAGTCGGTCAGTTACCAGAGAGACGCGACAGTCGGTCAGTTACCAGAGAGACGCGACAGTCGGTCAGTTACCAGAGAGACGCGACAGTCGGTCAGTTACCAGAGAGGCGCGACAGTCGGTCAGTTACCAGACAGGCGCGACAGTCGGTTAGTTACCAGAGAGGCGCGACAGTCGGTTAGTTACCAGAGAGACGCGACAGTCGGTTAGTTACCAGAGAGACGCGACAGTCGGTTAGTTACCAGAGAGGCGCGACAGTCGGTTAGTTACCAGAGAGGCGCGACAGTCGGTTAGTTACCAGAGAGACGCGACAGTCGGTTAGTTACCAGAGAGACGCGACAGTCGGTTAGTTACCAGAGAGACGCGACAGAAGGTCAGTTGCCAGAGAGACGCGACAGTCGGTCAGTTACCAGAGAGACGCGACAGTCGGTCAGTTACCAGAGAGACGCGACAGTCGGTCAGTTACCAGAGAGGCGCGACAGTCGGTCAGTTACCAGAGAGACGCGACAGTCGGTCAGTTACCAGAGAGGCGCGACAGTCTGTCAGTTACCAGAGAGACGCGACAGTCGGTTAGTTACCAGAGAGACGCGACAGTCGGTTAGTTACCAGAGAGACGCGACAGTCGGTTAGTTACCAGAGAGACGCGACAGTCGGTTAGTTACCAGAGAGACGCGACAGTCGGTTAGTTACCAGAGAGACGCGACAGTCGGTTAGTTACCAGAGAGACGCGACAGTCGGTTAGTTACCAGAGAGGCGCGACAGACTGCGACGTTACCAGAGAGACGCGACAGACGGTCAGTTACCAGAGAGACGCGACAGACGGTCTATTACCAGAGAGACGCGACAGACGGTCTATTACCAGAGAGACGCGACAGTCGGTCAGTTACCAGAGAGACGCGACAGTCGGTCAGTTACCAGAGAGACGCGACAGTCGGTCAGTTACCAGAGAGACGCGACAGTCGGTCAGTTACCAGAGAGACGCGACAGTCGGTCAGTTACCAGAGAGACGCGACAGTCGGTCAGTTACCAGAGAGACGCGACAGTCGGTCAGTTACCAGAGAGACGCGACAGTCGGTCAGTTACCAGAGAGACGCGACAGTCGGTCAGTTACCAGAGAGACGCGACAGTCGGTCAGTTACCAGAGAGACGCGACAGTCGGTCAGTTACCAGAGAGACGCGACAGTCGGTCAGTTACCAGAGAGACGCGACAGTCGGTCAGTTACCAGAGAGACGCGACAGTCGGTCAGTTACCAGAGAGACGCGACAGTCGGTCAGTTACCAGAGAGACGCGACAGTCGGTCAGTTACCAGAGAGACGCGACAGTCGGTCAGTTACCAGAGAGACGCGACAGTCGGTCAGTTACCAGAGAGACGCGACAGTCGGTCAGTTACCAGAGAGACGCGACAGTCGGTCAGTTACCAGAGAGACGCGACAGTCGGTCAGTTACCAGAGAGACGCGACAGTCGGTCAGTTACCAGAGAGACGCGACAGTCGGTCAGTTACCAGAGAGACGCGACAGTCGGTCAGTTACCAGAGAGACGCGACAGTCGGTCAGTTACCAGAGAGACGCGACAGTCGGTCAGTTACCAGAGAGACGCGACAGTCGGTCAGTTACCAGAGAGACGCGACAGTCGGTCAGTTACCAGAGAGACGCGACAGTCGGTCAGTTACCAGAGAGACGCGACAGTCGGTCAGTTACCAGAGAGACGCGACAGTCGGTCAGTTACCAGAGAGGCGCGACAGTCTGCGACGTTACCAGAGAGACGCGACAGACGGTCAGTTACCAGAGAGACGCGACAGACGGTCTGTTACCAGAGAGACGCGACAGTCGGTCAGTTACCAGAGAGACGCGACAGTCGGTCAGTTACCAGAGAGACGCGACAGTCGGTCAGTTACCAGAGAGACGCGACAGTCGGTCAGTTACCAGAGAGACGCGACAGTCGGTCAGTTACCAGAGAGACGCGACAGTCGGTCAGTTACCAGAGAGACGCGACAGTCGGTCAGTTACCAGAGAGACGCGACAGTCGGTCAGTTACCAGAGAGACGCGACAGTCGGTCAGTTACCAGAGAGACGCGACAGTCGGTCAGTTACCAGAGAGAGACGCGACAGTCGGTCAGTTACCAGAGAGACGCGACAGTCGGTCAGTTACCAGAGAGACGCGACAGTCGGTCAGTTACCAGAGAGACGCGACAGTCGGTCAGTTACCAGAGAGGCGCGACAGTCGGTCAGTTACCAGAGAGACGCGACAGTCGGTCAGTTACCAGAGAGACGCGACAGTCGGTCAGTTACCAGAGAGACGCGACAGTCGGTCAGTTACCAGAGAGACGCGACAGACGGTCAGTTACCAGAGAAGCGCGACAGACTGCGACGTTACCAGAGAAGCGCGACAGACGGTTAGTTACCAGAGAGACGCGACAGTCGGTTAGTTACCAGAGAGACGCGACAGAAGGTCAGTTGCCAGAGAGACGCGACAGTCGGTCAGTTGCCAGAGAGACGCGACAGACTGCGACGTTACCAGAGAGACGCGACAGACTGCGACGTTACCAGAGAGACGCGACAGTCGGTTAGTTACCAGAGAGACGCGACAGACTGCGACGTTACCAGAGAGACGCGACAGTCTGTTAGTTACCAGAGAGACGCGACAGTCGGTTAGTTACCAGAGAGACGCGACAGACTGCGACGTTACCAGAGAGGCGCGACAGTCGGTTAGTTACCAGAGAGACGCGACAGACTGCGACGTTACCAGAGAGACGCGACAGACTGCGACGTTACCAGAGAGACGCGACAGTCGGTTAGTTACCAGAGAGACGCGACAGTCGGTTAGTTACCAGAGAGACGCGACAGACTGCGACGTTACCGGAGAGGCGCGACAGTCGGTCAGTTACCGGAGAGGCGCGACAGTCGGTCAGTTACCGGAGAGGCGCGACAGTCGGTCAGTTACCGGAGAGGCGCGACAGTCGGTCAGTTACCGGAGAGGCGCGACAGTCGGTCAGTTACCGGAGAGGCGCGACAGTCGGTCAGTTACCGGAGAGGCGCGACAGTCGGTCAGTTACCGGAGAGGCGCGACAGTCGGTCAGTTACCGGAGAGGCGCGACAGTCGGTCAGTTACCGGAGAGGCGCGACAGTCGGTCAGTTACCGGAGAGACGCGACAGTCGGTCAGTTACCGGAGAGACGCGACAGTCGGTCAGTTACCGGAGAGACGCGACAGTCGGTCAGTTACCGGAGAGACGCGACAGTCGGTCAGTTACCGGAGAGACGCGACAGTCGGTCAGTTACCGGAGAGACGCGACAGTCGGTCAGTTACCGGAGAGACGCGACAGTCGGTCAGTTACCGGAGAGCCGCGACAGAAGGTTAGTTACCGGAGAGCCGCGACAGAAGGTTAGTTACCGGAGAGACGCGACGAAGGTTAGTTACCAGAAGGACAACAGAAGGTTAGTTACCAGAAGGACAACAGAAGGTTAGTTACCAGAGAGCCGCGACAGAAGGTTAGTTACCAGAGAGATGCGACAGGTTAGTTACCAGAGAGACGCGACAGTCGGTCAGTTACCAGTAGGGAACTAGCAGAGTAGGGAACTAGCAGAGTAGGGAACTAGCAGAGTAGGGAACTAGCAGAGTAGGGAACTAGCAGAGTAGGGAACTAGCAGAGTAGGGAACTAGCAGAGTAGGGAACTAGCAGAGTAGGGAACTAGCAGAGTAGGGGACTAGCAGAGTAGGGGACTAGCAGAGTAGGGGACCCCAGTAGGGGACTAGCAGAGTAGAGGACCCCAGTAGGGGACTAGCAGAGTAGAGGACCCCAGTAGGGGACTAGCAGAGTAGGGGACTAGTAGTGTACAAGTAGAAGTCTGCTCAATTTATCCAACATAATGGGTTGATTATAATGTGTATTATTGCTGGAATAGAAGTCTGCTCAATTTATCCAACCTAATGTGTTGATAATAATGTGTATTATTGCTGGAATAGAAGTCTGCACACCCAGTAGATTTACATTTACAGTAGATCAGGGATCAAGGTTCCACCTCTGGTATGGATATATTTGTTATCCCAAAATGATGCTTATGTAATAACAGCCTACTTACTAAGATGTCTAACAATTATAAACAAGTTATCTAATTTGTACATTTTGAAATTATATGTTGATTAATTTAATTTGTATTAATTGTTTAAACTTTATTTAATTGTTAACGTAAAAACATTATTCAAGATGAACCAGTGTCAATGTTCATTGGAACCGTGCGCGGGCCTATAGTGCGGGGTAGCAGGAAAGAGACTGGGGCTCGCAGGTCAACTGGGATCAGCATCAGAGTCCTGAGGTAGGATCCCAGCCAGAACCGTGCGAGGGCCTGAGTCTTGTTGTTGACCGGGGAGGTGGCAAGAGTCAGATGTAACGCTGTGTAGCGGCTGCCCAGGAACAAGTAGAGGTCAGGCAAGCCTTCCCCCCCTTGGACCTGGGTGTCACGCCTTGGTCATTGTATCTTGTGTTTTTGTTATATGTTTGGGTAGGCCAGGGTGTGACATGGGTTTATATGTTGTATTTCGTATTAGGGTTTGTATTAATTGGGAGTGTGTATTATTAGAGGTGTGTCTAGTTAGGCTTGGCTGCCTGAGGCGATTCCTAATTGGAGTCAGCTGATTCTAGTTGTCTCGGATTGGGAACCGTATTTAGGTAGCCTGAGTGCGCGTTGTATTTCGTGGGTGATTGTACCTGTCTTGTGTTAGTCACCAGATAGGCTGTAATTAGTTTCACTCGTTTGTTGTTTTCGTGTTTTCAGTTATTTCATGTACCGTATTTTCTTCATTAAAAGTCATGAGTAACCTACACGCTGCATTTCGGTCTGACTTTCTACAAACAACAGACGAAGATCATTACACTGGGCCTCTTGACCACCTCCCTCCTCAGCCTCTCCCACTTGCCTCCCCACAGGAAGTAAAAAAGCATCCGCTCCAGGTCTAAAATACTCCTTTGAGGGGGAATAAAAACAGAACTGATTAATAAACGCACAGCATTAATGATTAAAACCTTGCCCTCAAAAGTCAGCTGTCGTAGTCCCCAAAAACCCAGTCTCTGTCTTACTGTCCCCAGGATACCACTCCAGTTACCGCTCCCTCCTCCCTCCCGGTCAAACTTTACCCCCAGTACCCTTATGTCCGTCAGTTTAACTGTCAGAGGTAGTCTGGTCAAGTCTGGGTCTGCCCACGGTCCGAAAAATTGGGCCTCTGTCTTGTCTCTGTTCAGTCTCGCCCCAGAGGCTCGTCCGTACCAGTCAGTCCTGTCCAGAGTCCTGTCGACGGATAAAAGGTCGGTACATAAAATGTTGACGTCATCCATGTAAAAGACGCACTTGGCGGTCACCCCCCCCCCCACTCCCCGGGATACCCACCCCACTGATCCGTTGGTCCCTTCTCAAGACCTGTGCCAGTGGTTCAATACAGGCCACGGACAGCCCTGACGGACGCCGCAGTGTACTCTCACTGCTTTTGACAGATGCCCATTTACAAGGATTTTGCTGGTGATGTCCCCGTACAGCATTCCCACCCAAACGAAGAACCTGTCCGGGAAACCCATTTTTTGCAGTACCTTAAAGAGGTACTGGTGCGAGACCCGATCAAAGGCTTTTTCAAAATCTAAATTTAGGACTACAAGCCGCATGTTTCTGTCTCTCGCATAACAGATGGCATCTCGGATCAGTATCAGGCTGTCCGTGATCTTCCTTCCGGGAACGGCACAGGTTTGATCCGGGTGGATCACCTCCTCTAAAACAGAAGACATTCTGAGTGTTAAAACCTTGGTAAAAAGTGTACAATCAAAGTTTAAAAGGGTTATCGCTCCAGTTCTTCAGGTCCGTCCTGTCATTTTTCTTATATAAAAGAGTCACGATCCCCACTCTAAAACTGTCAGGTAGTCTGTCCAGATGTTCAAAGTCAGTAAAAAAAGTCAGAAGTTCGTCGGCTAAAACATCCCAAAAGGACAAATAAAACTCCAAAGGGAGGCCGTCCTCCCCCGGTGATTTACCCCTCTTAAAATGTTTCAGTCCTTGGTCAATTTCTGTCCTCGTCAGGTCTTTTATCAGGTGGTCTGTGTTGGGTAGGGTCTTGTCGATGTAGGTTGAAACGTCCCCCATGGTCTCTTCACATACATCTTTTACCCCAAACAGTTCCCCATAAAAATCCTTGACTACTTATTTTATTCCCTCTATCTGTTTTTAAACCCACATCTTTATTTTTTAAACCAGTCATTTACCTACCCTTACTAACTATTTTATTAAAAAAGTACTTAGTGCACTTCTCCCCCTCTTCTAATTCCCCTTCTTTACTTCTTAAAATAACCCCCTTGCTTTTCTGTTCTGCTAAAAGTGCCATTTCCTTCTTTAATTTCTTGGTTAAACTCAAGGCCCTGTTGGCATATGTTAAAATACCTTTCCAGTCGCTTTTGCAGTCCCACCATGCATCTATCTTTTTTTCTGCTTTTTTCTTTCCTATCTCTCTAAAGAAGGTCCTCGTCCTTCCCTTCACCATTTCCCACCACTGTGCTCGTGTGTCAAAGAAGTCCTGTAGCGTCTGCCACTGGCTGAACTGCTCCGTGTACTGACTAACTACTCTATCATCTTCTAAAAGGGTTCCTATCTCTCTAAAGAAGTCCTGTAGCGTCTGCCACTGGATGAACTGCTCCGTGTACTGACTAACTACTCTATAATCTTCTAAAAGGGTTCCTATCTCTCTAAAGAAGTCCTGTAGCGTCTGCCACTGGATGAACTGCTCCGTGTACTGACTAACTACTCTATCATCTTCTAAAAGGGTTCCTATCTCTCTAAAGAAGTCCTGTAGCGTCTGCCACTGGCTGGACTGCTCCGTGTACTGACTAACTACTCTATCATCTTCTAAAAGGGAGCAGTTCAATTTCCAGGGCCCTCTTCCCACAGTCACACCTGAGGTTAGTGAAAGGGTGCACGTCAGCATTACGTGATCTGAGAAGAAAGCAGGGGTTATTCTAGCATCAGTTGGAGGACAGTCCCGGGTAAACAGATAATCAATGCGAGAGGGTCTGGTGCCGTCACCACTGGTCCAGGTGAAGCCCTCCTCTCTTGGATGCAGGGTTTTAAAACAGTCAGTCAGTTTAAAATCCCTGCACAGCCCTTGCAATAAAACACTTGACCTGTCCACCTTAAAATCCTTTCCTGCCCCTCTCCTGTCTGCTCTACTAAAAACACAGTTAAAATCCCCACCCACCACTAGAGGATCCCTCCCTAGCATGTGGGACTGCAGGTCTTCTAAAAGTGTGCACCGGTCATGTTTATTGTTAAAACCATACACATTTAGCACGTTAAAATCCCTCCCCATAAAAGTACAATTGGCTAAAACAGCACGCCCGCCTACCACCACCGTGCTCCCCTTCATCACAACCTGTGGGGTCTTGATTAAAATGGCAACACCGTTGTTCTTGTTAAAATTGGAACCATTCCAAATGGAGGGTCCGTGCTGCCACATATCCTCCCATTTCCTGTAAGAGGATAATATGATGAATAATCGATTGGCAAGGAAATCCTCTTCATCTTCATTGTCCAACCGCATTGTGACGGAGCTGGAACCAGCAGGAGGATGGAGAGGCCTTGAAGCTGTATGCTGCTGTGGTGCCAAACTGCTGCAGAACTTCACTTGGTAGTTTATGCTGGTAACAGGTATCACCAGCCAGCTTCAGTCCATACCGCACCAGGAGTATGGAGTTGAGAGTGTGCAGTGACATTCTATTTCTTAACTTTGACTTAACCACACTCATTTGGCTGAACAGCCTTTCAAACTCCGCATTTGAGTGTGGCAAGGAGAGGGCAGCGAGTGCAGCTTTGCACAGTTCTTCAAATGGATTTGACCCGGAAGAGTCCGTGTAGTTATTGACTTGACTTCACTCCAAAACTCAACTGTATTTTCAGTTGAGTTCCACCTAAACAGATGGATGTTTCTCAATTGGGAAACAATTTTATAAATTGTTTGGGGCTGGTATCCCAGTAGCTCAACTACTTTAATAATTTCAGTGGTGCCTTTATTGTGCTTTGGCGTTTCCTTAACACTGAACAAGGCCATGTTTCGCAAGGCTTCTATGTTGTCTGGGAGCCTTGCTTGCAGCTCCTTGCTTAAAGCAACAATGTAGTTGCTGCACCGTCTCGAATGACCTTTTTGTCCTCTGGCGCGAGACTGAGTTGGTACAACATGCTCTCAAAAACTTACCCAAGGTATGGTGATGGGCTGAGATGTCCATCAATGGGATCCTTCAGGACATCCATTTTTGCCGTAGGGTTGACTACTCTGCTGCAAATTGATGTTTAGAGATGTACCAGATTGTCCAAAAGCTTGACAGGATCTGTTTGATCTCCCTCAAATGACATCACTGCAACTTGTACGTCAACTCAAAGTGGAGTTTCAGTTCTTCCCACTGGCTCAATATACGAGTTACTGCAGGCTCAATCGATAGCCAACGTGTGACACACACTTGTGATCTGCAGGGGTTTCTGGCCACAATTCATGGTGGCATACACTGCTTTGTACGCCTCATGCCGTTTTGAGGAAATCGAAAACCAGTTGTAGGTTTCCCTGATTAAGTACTCAACACTCCTAGGGGTGGTTTCTTTTGGATTCTGCACTGACAGCCAATTGTAAAGAATAGCACACACAGCAGATGAGAACCAAATTGGGCAATGCACATTCTTCCTTTAAAACCCTGAAGATTCTCTTTTTCAAGGTTACACTTCTCAAGAAACTCAACTACCGCCTTTGCTATTGATCTGGCATCGCCCCCTCCAATTCAACCAGCCCGAGAAATGTGGACACAACGGTTCTTTTTTTAGCACTGAAATACCGAATCACCACACCCAGGTATTGATCAGCGGACTCATCCAAAAGGAGACTGAACTTCTCATCCCCCACATCTGATGTTACCCTTTGGAGAAAATAAGGAGCCAGTACTCCCCTAATCAAATCAAATCAAATTTATTTATATAGCCCTTCGTACATCAGCTGATCTCTCAAAGTGCTGTACAGAAACCCAGCCTAAAACCCCAAACAGCAAACAATGCAGGTGTAAAAGCACGGTGGCTAGGAAAAACTCCATAGAAAGGCCAAAACCTAGGAAGAAACCTAGAGAGGAACCGGGCTATGTGGGGTGGCCAGTCCTCTTCTGGCTGTGCCGGGTAGAGATTGTAACAGAACATGACCAAGATGTTCAAATGTTCATAAATGACCAGCATGGTCAAATAATAATAAGGCAGAACAGTTGAAACTGGAGCAGCAGCACAGTCAGGTGGACTGGGGACAGCAAGGAGCCATCATGTCAGGTAGTCCTGGGGCACGGTCCTAGGGCTCAGGTCCTCCGAGAGAGAGAAAGAAAGAGAGAATTAGAGAGAGCATATGGGGTGGAGCATATGCTGTGCCGGGTGGGGTGGCCAGTCCTCTTCTGGCTGTGACCAGCATGGTTGGAATAATATAAGGCAGAACAGTTGAAACTGGCCAGGAGCATGGCCAGGTGGAATGTTCATAAATGACCAGCATGGTTGACATGGTCCTAGGGCAGAACAGTTGAAACTGGAGCAGGAGCATGGCCAGGTGGACTGGGGACAGCAAGGAGTCATCATGTCAGGTAGTCCTGGGGCATGGTCCTAGGGCTCAGGTCCTCCGAGAGAGAGAAAGAAAGAGAGAAGGAGAGAATTAGAGAACGCACACTTAGATTCACACAGGACACCTGAATAGGACAGGAGAAGTACTCCAGATAAACAAACGGACCCTAGCCCCCGACACATAAACTACTGCAGCATAAATACTGGAGGCTGAGACAGGAGGGTCAGGAGACACTGTGGCCCCATCCGAGGACACCCCGGACAGGGCCAAACAGGAAGGATATAACCCCACCCACTTTGCCAAAGCACAGCCCCCACACCACTAGAGGGAAATCTTCAACCACCAACTTACCATCCTGAGACAAGGCCGAGTATAGCCCACAAAGATCTCCGCCACGGTACAACCCAAGGGGGAACCCAGACAGGCCGACCACAACAGTGAATCAACCCACCCAGGTGACGCACCCCCAGGGACTGCGAGAGAGCCCCAGCAAGCCAGTGACTCAGCCCCGTAACAGGGTTAGAGGCAAAGAATCCCAGTGAAAAGAGGGGAACCGGCCAGGCAGAGACAGCAAGGGCGGTTCGTTGCTCCAGAGCCTTTCCGTTCACCTTCCCACTCCTGGGCCAGACTACACTCAATCATATGACCCACTGAAGAGATGAGTCTTCAGTAAAGACTTAAAGGTTGAGACCGAGTTTGCGTCTCTGACATGGGTAGGCAGACCGTTCCATAAAAATGGAGCTCTATAGGAGAAAGCCCTGCCTCCAGCTGTTTGCTTAGAAATTCTAGGGACAATTAGGAGGCCTGCGTCTTGTGACCGTAGCGTACGTGTAGGTATGTACGGCAGGACCAAATCAGAGAGGTAGGTAGGAGCAAGCCCATGTAATGCTTTGTAGGTTAGCAGTAAAACCTTGAAATCAGCCCTTGCTTTGACAGGAAGCCAGTGTAGAGAGGCTAGCACTGGAGTAATATGATCAAATTTTTTGGTTCTAGTCAGGATTCTAGCAGCCGTATTTAGCACTAACTGAAGTTTATTTAGTGCTTTATCCGGGTAGCCGGAAAATAGAGCATTGCAGTAGTCTAACCTAGAAGTGACAAAAGCTAATCATTTCTGTGCACTTGGTGCGGTGCATATGGAAGTTTGTTGCTGCCACAGAATCTGAAAAGGCAGCTTTGCAAGCCATACCTAAATGGTGGCATGCTAGCAGCGAACAATGCTCTGCAATGGCATATAGTAGCTTCTGCGCTTTTGCAGTTATCCACTTTCTTAATAACCAGCTGTGGTAATGTCGACGGTGGTAATGTCGACGGTGGTAATGTCGACGGGGGTAATGTCGACGGTGGTAATGTCGGCGGTGGTAATGTCGGCGGTGGTGCAGGGTTGTACGGTTTTGATTTATTTATATGCTTTGTAAATGTTTGCAATGTTTTTTGATGTCATACATTGTTGCAAACAGATCTGATCTGCAGTAGGCACAGTATGCCGACAATCATCCCCAATTACTGGCTTCAGACACCCTTTAAAGGTACAGACTCACACTCTTTTCTGTACTTCTGGCTGTACAATTTTGATTGAGAAATGTTGATTGATGTTGTAAGTTCTGTTCTAGATCAAACATTTGTCTCGTCGAACTCGTACTACTGCTGCTGCTGTCAGCCAACAATGATTTGCAATTTGCTGAAATTGCTGCTGCCTGTGCACGAGCTGAGTGCCTGCTGCATGTAACTCACACTGCACTTTTGCAGCCAGACACGTGTGTTGTGATGAAGTGTGTGACAGAGAAAATCGGTTTCGTGTTATTTAGAGGGAGAATGCATTTTAGCATTTGAGTCACTTTCAAAAGTTCCAAATACATTTTAAAAGTAGCTAAATTTGTTGCTAGGCGCTGTTTGAAAGAAAAGTTGCCAGGGTACTCTGAAAAGGTACTAAATCAACAAAATGGTTAAGTTGGAATCACTGTGCATGAGATCCCCACATTGTAGCCTGTACATTTAATATTTGTATTTATTATGTATCCCCATTAGCTGCTGCCAAAGCAGCAGCTACTCTTCTTGGGGTCCAGCAAAATGAAGGTAGTTTATACCATTTTAAAACATTACAACACACTGTGTGCCCTCAGGCCCCTACTCCACCACTACCAGGGTGGTAGAATTTGTAGAACAATCCAAAGGGAATCTGTTCCAAAATCTTCGGAAATAACAAGGTTGCCAACAAACAGCGCTTACAAAGTTTTATAGTGGCAGAATAAGATACCTGGTAGGGAGTAGACTATTTCATCAAGTTCTTCACTCACCACGTTTATTCCGTTTATTGAGGCGGCAGGAGAGTAGCCTAGTGGTTAGAGCGTTGGACTAGTAACCGAGAGTTTACTGTCTAGCCAGACAACTAGATATTTGTAGTTGTCCACATATTTTAAGTCATAACCGTCCACAGTAGTGATGCTAGTCAGGTGGGTGTGGGCGGGAAGCATGCATTTAGTTTTGCTAGTGTTTAAGAGCAGTTGGAGGCCACGGAAGGAGTGTTGTATGGCATTGAAGCTCGTTTGGAGGTTTATTAACACTGTGTCCAAAGAAGGGCCAGATGTCTACGCAGACGACACCATTCTGTATACGTGGATCAGGGAATCACCTGCAGCAAGAGCGCCATCGTTCTGTACCTGAACAAGGCATGGCCAGGCACGACTCCAACACCATCATTAAGTTTGCAGATGACACAACAGTGGTAGGCCTGATCACCGACAACGACGAGACAGCCTATAGGGAGGAGGTCAGAGACCTGGCCGGGTGGTGCCAGAATAACAACCTATCCCTCAACGTAACCAAGACGAAGGAGATGATTGTGGACTACAGGAAAAGGAGCACCGAGCACGTCCCCATTCTCATTGACAGGGCTGTAGTGGAGCAGGTTGAGAGCTTCAAGTTCCTTGGTGTCCACATCACCAACAAACTAACATGGTCCAAGCACATCATGACAGTCATGAAGAGGGCATGACCAAACCTATTCCCCCCAGGAAACTAAAATGATTTGGCATGGGTCCTGAGATCTTCAAAAGGTTCTACAGCTGCAACATCGAGAGCATCCTGACCGGTTGCATCATGTCGTGGAAATATCCTGTATTACCAAATCATGAGAGAGCAAACCACACACAAGTCAGAGTTATCATAAAGTCCATCTTTAATAAATATGAGCTTCACCATAGCCCTGTGACTCTCAGATCACTTCTATAAATGAATTCTCTGAGAGTGTCAACATAATGGCAACTGAGATCCTTTATAGCAAAGATCTACCCCCTAGTCGACATGACAAACCACAGGTCTTAGGAAAACTGCACAAAGGAAGAATTTTACTTGAGAGAGGAGCATCCCATCGCCAGACAGTATTTAGCTATAAATTATCGTTCAGTTTGGTCTCTTAAACGAAGCTCTTATCTCATTCCTGGTACCACTTAGGACCAAGACATTACCTCATCCAATGGTATATATCAATTGTCATTTTAGATACTCCCATCCCATCTAACGGAGACAGTGAGCCTCCTAGGCCATATACTAAATCAAGATAAGGGCAACCTCAGAGGGGACATGTAAATAGTTAGACACATTCCCATAAGAAGACAGGCCTAACCTCTCCCCAATGGGAAAAGTTACTTTTCCCACATAAGCATACTTAGAAAATTAATACGACATTTTAAAAATAAATGTTACCTAAAGGATTCTGATTCTGCTACCACAATCACTGCCTGGTATGGCAATTGCTCGGTCTCCGACTGCAAGGCACTACAGAGGGTAGTGCGTACGGCCCAGTACATCACTGGGGCAAAGCTGCCTGCCATCCAGGACCTCTACACCAGGCGGTGTTGGAGGAAGGCCCTAAAAATTGTCAAAGACCCCAGCCACCCCAGTCATAGACGGTTCTCTCTACTACCGCATGGCAAGTGGTACCGGAGTGCCACGTCTAGGACAAAAGGCTTCTCAACAGTTTTTACCCCCAAGCCATAAGACTCCTGAACAGGTAACCAAATGGGTACCCGGATTATATGCATTGTGTGCCCCTCCAACCCCTCTTTTACACTGCTGCTACTCTCTGTTGATCATATATTTTTATTTATCTCACCTTTATTTAACCAGGTAGGCTAGTTGAGAACAAGTTCTCATTTGCAACTGCGACCTGGCCAAGAAAGCATAGCAATTCGACACATACAACAGAGTTACACATGGAATAAACAAAACATAGTCAATAATACAGTAGAAAAAAAGAAAACAAAAAGTCTATATACAGTGAATGCAAATGAGTTAAGATAAGGGAGGTAAGGCAATAAATAGGCCATGGTGGTGAAGTAATTAGAACATAGCAATTAAACACTGGAATGGTAGATGTGCAGAAGATGAATGTGCAAGTAGAGCTACTGGGGTGCAAAGAAGCAAGATAAATAAATACAGTATGGGGATGAGGTAGATGGATGGGCTATTTACAGATGGGCTATGTACAGGTGCAGTGATCTGTGAGCTGCTCTGACAGCTGGTGCTTAAAGCTAGTGAGGAAGATATGAGTCTCCAGCTCCAGTGATTTTTGCAGTTTGTTCCAGTCATTGGCAGCAGAGAACTGAAAGGAAAGGCGGCCATATACCTGCTGGAGGGCGTGCTACGAGCGGGTGCTGCTATGGTGACCAGTGAGCTGAGATAAGGCAGGGCTTTACCTAGCAGAGACTTGTAGATGACCTGGAGCCAGTGGGTTTGGCGACGAGTATGAAGCGTGGGCCAGCCAACGAGTGCGTACAGGTCGCTGAAAGTGTCCTGGGAAAAACAGGATGGTCACCCTAACAAGGTGAATTTATTAGACTGGGCTACAATGTGCCATGAACTTCAGAATAGGCCTATTAGTAGCCACTGACTGCCGGTCAGAAAACATTGGTGGGTAAACTGACTGCCGGGTCAAAAAAACATGGCTGCAAACTTTCTACTATTAAACTCGGACAAAACAGAGATGCTTGTTCTAGGTCCCAAGAATATCTTCTGTTGAATCTGACAATTAATCAGATGGTGGTTCTGTAGCTCAGTTGGTAGAGCATGGCGCTTGTAACGCCAGGGTAGTGGGTTCGATCCCCCGGGACCACCCATACGTAGAATGTATGCACACATGACTGTAAGTCGCTTTGGATAAAAGCGTCTGCTAAATGGCATATATTATTATTATTATTATATAATCTTAATGGTTGTACAGTCGTCTCAAATAAAACTGTGAAGGACCTCGGCGTTACTCTGGACCCTGATCTCTCTTTTGAAGAACATATCAAGACCATTTCAAGGACAGCTTTTCTCCATCTACGTAACATTGCAAAAATCAGAAACTTTCTGTCCAAAAATGATGCAGAAATATTAATCCATGCTTTTGTCACTTCTAGGTTAGACTACTGCAATGCTCTACTTTCCGGCTACCCGGATAAAGCACTAAATAAACTTCAGTTAGTGCTAAATACGGCTGCTAGAATCCTGACTAGAACCAAAACATTTGATCATATTACTCCAGTGCTAGCCTCTCTACAATGGCTTCCTGTCAAAGCAAGGGCTGATTTCAAGGTTTTACTGCTAATCTACAAAGCATTACATGGGCTTGCTCCTACCTATCTCTCTGATTTGGTCCTGCCGTACATACCTACACGTACGCGGTACGGTCACAAGACGCAGGCCTCCTAATTGTCCATAGAATTTCTAAGCAAACAGCTGGAGGCAGGGCTTTCTCCTATAGAGCTCCATTTTTATGGAACGGTCTGCCTACCCATGTCAGAGACGCAAACTCGGTCTCAACCTTTAAGTCTTTACTGAAGACTCATCTCTTCAGTGGGTCATATGATTGAGTGTAGTCTGGCCCAGGAGTGGGAAGGTGAACGGAAACGCTCTGGAGCAACGAACCGCCCTTGCTGTCTCTGCCTGGCCGGTTCCCCTCTTTCCACTGGGATTCTCTGCCTCTAACCCTATTACAGGGGCTGAGTCACTGGCTTACTGGGGCTCTCTCATGCCGTCCCTGGAGGGGGATGTGTCACCTGAGTGGGTTGATTTACTATTGTGGTCATCCTGTCTGGGTTGGCGCCCCCCCCCCCCCCCTTGGGTTGTGCCGTGGCGGAGATCTTTGTGGGCTATACTCAGCCTTGTCTCAGGATGGTAAGTTGGTGGTTGAAGAGATCCCTCTAGTGGTGTGGGGGCTGTGCTTTGGCAAAGTGGGTGGGGTTATATCCTTCCTGTTTCCTAACCCTGTCCGGGGGGTGTCCTCGGATGGGGCCACAGTGTCTCCTGACCCCTCCCGTCTCAGCCTCCAGTATTTATGCTGCAGTAGTTTGTGTCGGGGGGCTAGGGTCACTTTGTTATATCTGGAGTACTTCTCCTGTCCTATTCACATTTTACATTTACATTACATTTAAGTCATTTAGCAGACTCTCTTATCCAGAGCGACTTACAAATTGGTGCATTCACCTTATGACATCCAGTGGAACAGTCACTTTACAATAGTGCATCTAAATCTTAAAAGGGGGGGGGTGAGAAGGATTACTTATCCTATCCTAGGTATTCCTTAAAGAGGTGGGGTTTCAGGTGTCTCCGGAAGGTGGTGATTGACTCCGCTGTCCTGGCGTCGTGAGGGAGTTTGTTCCACCATTGGGGGGCCAGAGCAGCGAACAGTTTTGACTGGGCTGAGCGGGAGCTGTACTTCCTCAGTGGTAGGGAGGCGAGCAGGCCAGAGGTGGATGAACACAGTGCCCTTGTTTGGGTGTAGGGCCTGATCAGAGCCTGGAGGTACTGAGGTGCCGTTCCCCTCACAGCTCCGTAGGCAAGCACCATGGTCTTGTAGCGGATGCGAGCTTCAACTGGAAGCCAGTGGAGAGAGCGGAGGAGCGGGGTGACGTGAGAGAACTTGGGAAGGTTGAACACCAGACGGGCTGCGGCGTTCTGGATGAGTTGTAGGGGTTTAATGGCACAGGCAGGGAGCCCAGCCAACAGCGAGTTGCAGTAATCCAGACGGGAGATGACAAGTGCCTGGATTAGGACCTGCGCCGCTTCCTGTGTGAGGCAGGGTCGTACTCTGCGGATGTTGTAGAGCATGAACCTACAGGAACGGGCCACCGCCTTGATGTTAGTTGAGAACGACAGGGTGTTGTCCAGGATCACGCCAAGGTTCTTAGCGCTCTGGGAGGAGGACACAATGGAGTTGTCAACCGTGATGGCGAGATCATGGAACGGGCAGTCCTTCCCCGGGAGGAAGAGCAGCTCCGTCTTGCCGAGGTTCAGCTTGAGGTGGTGATCCGTCATCCACACTGATATGTCTGCCAGAGATGCGATTCGCCACCTGGTCATCAGAAGGGGAAAGGAGAAGATTAATTGTGTGTCGTCTGCATAGCAATGATAGGAGAGACCATGTGAGGTTATGACAGAGCCAAGTGACTTGGTGTATAGCGAGAATAGGAGAGGGCCTAGAACAGAGCCCTGGGGGACACCAGTGGTGAGAGCGCGTGGTGAGGAGACAGATTCTCGCCATGCCACCTGGTA
>NW_025746960.1:0-77511 GCF_021184085.1 Oncorhynchus gorbuscha
ATTGTGGTGGCAGCATCATGATTTGGGGATCTCTTTCAATGGCAGGGACTGGGAAACTGGTCAGAATTGAAGGAATGATGGATGGTGCTAAATACAGTGGATTTTTTGAGGGGAAACCTGTTTCAGTCTTCAAGAGATTTTAGACTGGGATGGAGGTTCATCTTCCAGCAGGACAATGACCCTAAGCATACTGCTAAACCAACACTCAAGTGGTTTAAGGGGAAACATTTAAATGTCTTGGACTAGCCTGGTCAAAGACCAGACCTCAATCCAATTGAGAATCTGTGGTATGACAAAGATTGCTGACCACCAGCGGAACCCATCCATTGGCTAGATGTGCCAAGCTTATGGAGACATACCCCAAGAGACTTGCAGCTGTAATTGCTGCAAAAGGTGGCTCTACAAAGTATTGACTTTGGGGGGGGTGAATACTTATGCATGCTCAAGTTTTCAGTTTTTTTGTGTATTTTTTCTTGTTTGATTCACAAGAAAACATATTTTTCATCTTCAAAGTGGTAAGCATGTTTGTGTAAATCAAATGATACAAACCCCTCCAAAATCTATTTTAATTCCAGGTTGTAAGGCAACAATATAGGAAAAATGCCAATAGGGGTGAATACTTTCGCAAGCCACTGTAAGTCACTTTGGATAAGAGCATCTGCTAAATTACTAAAATGTAAAGCTTTTGTTGTGTAAACATTTGGGGTGATTTTGTTGTTTGGAATAATTATGAGAATGACGTAGCAAAGTGCACAAAAGAAAAGACAAGAACAATTTTGAATTCAAATTTTATTTGTCACATGCTTCATAAACAACAGGTGTGGACTAACAGTGAAATGCTTACTTACGGGCCCTTCCTAACAATGCAGAGAGAAAGAAAATACAGAAATGATAGAAAAGTAAAACATAATAATAAAAGTAATTCACAACTGTGTTGGGACCATGATATTTTTTTATTTACCTTTATTTAACTAGGCAAGTCAGTTAATCACATATTCTTATTTACAATGACAGCCTACCAGGGAACAGTTGGTTAACTGCCTTGTTCAGGGGGAGAACTACAGATTTTTCTTTGTCAGCTCAGGATTCGATCCAGCAACCTTTCAGTTACTGGCCCAATGATCTAACCACTAGGCTACCTGCCACCAAAATAATTTGCTGATGTGGACACCGAGGAACTTGCAGCTCTCGACCCACTACAGCCCCGTCAATGTGAATGGGTGCGTGCTCGGCCTCGATTTCCTGTAATCCACAATCAGCTCCTTTGTCTTATTGTTGTCCTGGCACCAAACTGCCAGGTCTCTGATCTTCTCCCTAAAGGCTGTCTGATCGTCATCGGTGATCAGGCCTACCACCATCGTGTTGTCGGCAAACTAAACGATGATGTTGGAGTTGTGCGTGGCCAGGCATTGTGGGTGAACAGAGTATAGGAGGGGACTAAGCACGCATCCCTGAAAGGCCCGTGTTGATGGTTAGTGTGGCGGGTGTGTTATTGCCTACCCTCACTACCTGGGGGCTTCACGTCACGAAGACCAGGATCTAGTTGCAGAGGGAGGTCTTCAGTCCATGGTTCAGTCCCAGGGTCCTTAGCTTAGTGATGAGCTTGGAGGGCACTATGGCGTTGAATGCTGAGCTTTAGCCAATGAAAAGCATTCTCATGTACTGTTGCTGTTCCTTTTGTCCAAGTGTTGGGGCTGTATGCAAATTGGAGTGGGTGCAGGTCGTCTGGGATGATGGCGTTGATGTGAGCCATGACCAGGCTTTCAAAGCATTTTAGGCTACAGATGTGAGTACTACAGGATGATAGTCATTTAGACAGGTTACCTTGGCATTCTTGAGCACAGGGAATTTGAATTGAGACTTGAATAATTGTTTTTGAAACATATTCTGTTTTTTTGTCCTAATTTTTTAAATTATTATTTTTTATTAGGAAAGTTAGAAGCCTAAAAACAAGTTTAAATATAGGTGTACTGTGTTCATGTCTCACGCCTTGGTTTTTATGTTCTGCGGGATGAAACTAGTTGCTTTAAAATGTGTTTTATTTTGTTTTATTTGTATGCAAAAATCTGGGCTGGACTGGGAAGTTTCACTTGAACAACCCTCTAAGTCGTAATTACAACTGGGAAACCACTTATACCTTTTCAACCAAAACTTGACAACAAATCCAATTTTGACAATTAAAAACTTATCAATTTGGATAATGTAGCTAGTTTTACCATACTGTCAATGTTAAGCAAACTAGATAACTTTATTATGAGCAACATTAGCTAGAAAACAAGCTAGCAAAAATCTTATTGGTTAAAGAATTGGTCTGACTTCAAATGCACTTGAACACAATCATGTCAGACTTACGACTTCCCACGAGCATATGAATGTCCCATCATTCAAATGTTTCATAGGTTACGCATGATCATTATAACAGACAATTTATAGACAGTCCATAATGTAAGACATTAATTCATATTCAACACATGGTTAGATTTCCAACAGTTCATATATTTTATGTCCTTATTTAAAAACAATTAAAAAAAAATAATAATTATAGACCACTGCTCAGGCCAGGAGATCCAGCCTGTGTTTGCGCTGGTGCCACTTCAGGTGGTTTAGTTGTTTGAAGCTGAGTCCACACACAGCGCAGCAGTACGGTCTCTCCCCAGTGTGGGTGCGCTGGTGCACCTTCAAATTGTCTGCCCTAGCGAAGCTCTTGTCACACATAGTGCAGCGGTGGGGTTTCTCCTGTGTGTGAACGCGCCGGTGCAGCTTGAGGTTCCAGAGCCGACTGAATTTGTTCCCACAGATGGAGCAGCAGTAGGGCTTGTCTGTTGTCTGAATGCACTTGTGCCTCTTCAGGTCGGAGAAGGAGGTGAAGCCCTTGGAGCAGTGGCTGCAGAGGTGGAGTCCCTCTGCCTGGTGGACCCGCTGGTGGACCTTGAGGTTGCAAGCCTGGGTGAAGGACTTACCACACTTGGTGCAGGAGTACGGAGGCCCAGATCCTGACCCTGAGACTCTACCTGTTTTGTGTGTCTGCTTGTGGGCCTCAAGGGAGCCAGAGTCTGAGAATGTCATGGTGCATTGATTGCAGGCGTGACGCTTCCCCCCTCCTCCCATTACTCCTCCTTCTGTTACCTGCTCTTGTGAACGATCTCTGAGGTTTAGAGAGAGTCCAAAGTTGTCAGGGGCACCATACAGGCTCTCTGTGTTGTTGTTGTGGGCTGAGCTTCCAGAGTGGATGGAGGTTAGCCCCTGTGGCCGGCTCTGCTACCTGACTCTGGGACACCGTGTTCAGGGTACAAGACACTGGAGTCCTGCAGGTAACCCTCCTCGTTGATCAACAGGCAGTTCCGGACACCCACCTCTGGGTGTGGGGGTGGCGTTGGCGACGCCACCTGCTCCCTCCGGCTCCGATGGGGCCCAGGCATGTGGGAGCGATGGTGATGGTCTCCCCCCTCAGACCTCCTCAGGTCCACCTGGTAGTGACCCACAGCTCCGTAGCTCAGCGCACCCAGATGAGACGGAGAACCAGGAAGCCTGTCCAGCCCTTCCACATCTAGACGATGGCCTCCTCCACCACCAGCACCGCCGTAACCAGATTTCTCAAAGCCACCCCCCAGATCCTCCATGCTGTAACGGGGTTGGAAGAGAGGTTGGCTGGGGTCCCCTGGGTTTCCCTCTGGGCCTGGTTGTTCAGGCCCCTGGTCTAGACCGGATCCCCAGTCAGCCTGGCACTGCTGCAGCTCCTGCTCACTGAAACTCTTACTGGGCCCCGAGACGTCTGAACCATCGGCACCTGAAAACACAGGGGACATGAGGCATTAGAAGCATTAATATTTAAGACATTAGAACTAGTAGAAACAGTAGTAGAGTAACTAATGTTAAATGTGTACTTACAGCTTCAAGTTTACTTTACATGTGTAATAATGAATACATTTGGAATGACACAGCAGATTATCAGTTACTCTTCTTATCATTCTCTTAAACCTAAAGGTAGGCAATGTTATGTTTGTCTATGTTATGTTTGTTGTAAACAACTCACCGTCCAGGCAGACACCCCATCTCTCCTGTAGCTCAGTGTTGTGGAGAGGCTCCTCTTTCAGCAGGCTGTCCAGCTTCTGACCTGTGACCTCTGTGGACTGGAAGAGCAAATGAATGAGTCGATTCTAACTAAATGATTGATAAACTGACAGTGACTGAATAGAGCTGACATGATGGTTCTCTATTCAGAACTCTCCTCAGGGACCCCCAGACATCTCACAACTTTGTCGTAACCCTGAACTAGCATACCTGATTAGAGTAGTGAAGGGCTTGATGATTCGTTGACAAGTTGAATCAAGTGTTTTAGTTTTGGAACAGTTCAAATATGAGGAGAGGTTTGACAAAGGTTGCCCAATTATTCCTGACAGACTATCTGTTCTAATATGTTTTCTGAAATATATTTCTACCTGAATGTCCTGTAACACTGCACCCTCCACCCTTCACAGGTGTTTAGTCACCTAGATACCTCAGAGGTTCTCCTAAGGCTGGTGGCCTCAGCCTCCAGATCATGGAAGGCTGTTTCCCTGGCCACGCCCCCACAGCTGCTCCACTCCTCCCCTGGTACCTTCTCCTGCTTCAGGCCACACCCCATCTCCGCACCTTTCCACAGGTAAACAAAGAGAACATTTTATTTATGTAAAAGGAAAGGCGAGAGCAACATTGTGGATGCTGTGGAGTCTTTTTGCATTAGTGCAGATGAAGGAAAGGATGCCTCTTATTGAGATACCACTAACTCCTTTCTTAAACCAATACTGCCTGATCACCAAAGTATGAAAAATACAGATTACATCAGTCACACTTTAGAGTGATTCCTCCATATTGTCTTTAGATGTGGCTCTCCTCACCTGTCTGTGAGTTTCCAGAGCTTCCACCTTCCTCATCAGCTCTCCCACAGTCTGCACACTTCCCCCTCTGGCCTCCCTCTCTGTCCCTCTCCCTTCCTCTGTTCTCCGACCACTGTAGCCTCTTCTTCAGCGACTCGACCTGCTCATGGCTTCGGGACACCTCCTCCAGGAAGCCGTCCTCCACCAGCCTGGTGATCTCATATATGGCTGACTTTAGGACCGTCTCCATGACTCCCGAGAGCTGGGTCTGGAAAGTGAGGACGAGGTTCTCCGACATACTGCTTGCTTGTGTGTCTTTTTTACAGATCAATTCACAGTGGGATCTGCACCAAACATCTGTGCTTGTGGGAGCAAGGCAGGACTGTGTGTGTGATCCTAAAGTGAATCTCTTCAGAAAGCCCTGTTATTCAGAATAAGTGGGTAGAAATATGCCATGTCTATCACTGACACATCGCGTATCTGTTTCTCTGTCCAACAAGAGTGACAGCTCCTCCAGCTCGCTAACAACCAAGTGGCGAAGACAGTCCAGCGTAAAAGAGTGCAACAAAGGTTCAAGAAGACAATCAAATTGCAAGGTCCACCATGTAACAGTTGTCTGGGGTCGTATCCAGCTTGCTAAAGAAAAAAGCTAGCTAGCTAGCTAACATGCTACTACCAGCCGTGTTGCTAGTCAATAAAGTGATATTTTGCACCATAATGTATTATTGATTCAAATCGTTATTACCAAAAGGTTGAAATCACTTGCTGAGCATGGGGTTGATCGTTTTTTCCAGATAATATACGGTCTGGTGGGCGGGATGAATCGCTTCCGTGTAGATTTCCTGTAAATAATTTCCACGATAAATAGCCTACTAATCAGTATCCAGATTTGATAATAATAGCAATATTATATTTTGAACATTATTTACAGTAAACGTAAGAACAAACAAAGTTTTTCTTCAAATAAATGTCGTCTACTCTCTCCAGTAAGGAGCGTTCCAATGTAGATTGTCCCACTACCCGATTCGTAGGTCTGTTTCCGGAAGTCCTGTTGTTTTGTGGATGCTTTTGTGTTGACTCTGTAGCTAGTTAGCTAACTACCATAACCTTGTTTTCTCTCAATACCTCTGGTATTTATATTTATTCGAATAGCTTCATATACAGTAAATGCTACAACTTAAATCTCGATATGATAAAAAATGTATTAGGACCGCCATGGAGAGAGACAGTAGCTAGCCTGCTAACGTAAGCTAGATAGCTTCCTAGCCTTTTGCTAGACTGGATCGTAACACTGACTCACCTGAACAAAAGTAGCTAAACGTTACCAACTCTTAACTGTAGCTAGCTACACATAGACAGTTTGCTATGATGTCTGAAGCCATCGTAACCTTCCAGTCTCAGCTCTCCGGAGTCATGGAGACGGTATTCAAGGCTGCTATGTACGAGATCACCAGGCTGGTGGAGGATAGCTTCCTCAAGGAGGTGTCCCGGAGTCGGGAGCAGGTCGAGTCACTGAAGAAGCGGCTGCAGTTGTCGGAGAACAGACGTAGGGATGGGGACAGAGAGGTCGGCCGTACGGGGAAGTGTGCGGACTGTGGGAGAGTTGACGAGGAAACCGAGGAGAGAAGCTCTGGAACCTCACAGACAGGTGACGAGAGAGAGAAATCTGAAGACAGTATGCAGTGCTTTTAGAAAAGATTCATACCCCTTGATTAGTTTTCCACATTTTGCTGTGTTACATCCTGAATTAATGGATTCAGTTCATATTTTTCTCACCCATCTACACACAATACTCCATCATGACAAAGTGAAAACATGTTTTTTTAAATGGTTGCAAATACAGGTTAGTAGGTTATTGTCCTGATAAAAAGAGAATTCATCTTCCAGTGTCTGGTGGAAAGCAGACTGAACCACGTTTTCCTCAAGGATTATGCATGTGCTTAGCTCCGTTTAGTTTTTATCCTGAAAAACTCCCCAGTCCTGAAAAATGACAAGTATATACCCATAGCATGATGCCACTACCCTTGACAATATGGAGAGTGGTACTCAGTAATGTGTTGTATTGGATTTGCCCAAAACATAACACTTTATATTCAGGACAAAAAGTGATTGCTTTGCCAAATTCTTTCCAGTGTTACTTTAGTTCCTTGTTGCAAACAAGATGCATGTTTTTGATTATTTTTGTTCATGTTGTGGATTATTTTTGATCTGTACAGTGCCTTGTTGCAAACAGGATGCGTGTTGTGGATTATTTTTGTTCTGTACAGTGCCTTGCGTGTTGTGGATTATTTTTGTTTTGCCTTGTTGCAAACAGGATGCATGTTGTGGATTATTTTTGTTCTGTACAGTGCCTTGTTGCAAACAGGATGCATGTTGTGGATTATTTTTGTTCTGTACAGTGCCTTGTTGCAAACAGGATGCATGTTGTGGATTATTTTTGTTCTGTACAGTGCCTTGTTGCAAACAGGATGCATGTTGTGGATTATTTTTGATCTGTACAGGCTTGCTTCCTTTTCACTCCTGTCAATGAGGTTCGTATTGTGGAGTAACTCCAATGTTCTTGGTCGATCCTCAGTTTTCTCCTATCACAGCCATTAAACTCTGTAACTGTTTTACATTCACTCATGGTGAATTCCCTGAGTGGTTTCCTTCCTCTCAGGCAACTGAGTTAGGAAGGACGTCTGTATCTTTGGGTGTGTTGTGGAAATTACCACTAAGGACCCCAACATCAAGCTTAAATACATTTGTTTATTCAGGCCAGCGGAGAGATTACAGACAAACAGCACTTTCTGATGAGGTATTTCCCCCTCAGCATGTTTATACTATCAAATCTTGTTACACAAAGATAGCCAAATACATTGTTTCTCAGCAAAGTGTTTTCTCCCAGAGACCGCCTGCTCAGGAAGAAAACACCTGGCAACCACAGTCTGGGTATTCAGCCAATAATTCCACTCCCGCTGAGCTGACCTTGTGAGAGTGTTAGCAGTTGATGTTATTCTTCAATAACACTACCTCCAAAGCAAATCTGGGGGAGAAAAATAGATTTATTTGAGAAGGACAAATCATAGATGTTAGGCTGGGTGATAGATGTTCAGTCTCCCCTGTCCTTAGCTTTTCTCCACAGAACAAAGAAACATGATGCCACTTATAAACCCCCCATCCTAGCCTGAGGTTGACCAATCAGAAGTCCTTGCAGTACAACTGGGCCAATGGCCAAATAACAAGTATACTGCTCCAGACTCAATGTATAGACCAATGAAAACATGGCACACGTAGCTCTGACTTCAGGTCTGACATTCAACACATTCTAAACAGCTGTTGAACTGACAACCAACTATTTCCGTTGACAATTCCCCATTGACAATTAAGTGTAGTCCTCTCGTCCTGTCATCCCCTGCGTTGTGTATTTATCTTCAAAATATTCTTATAAGAGCAAACCTCAAATACCCTGTCTGTCTATGCAGCAGGTAAAACATGTATGATAAGTGTGAGAGACTGTAAGCAGACTGTAATTCCACTACAGGTGTATTGTTACACCATTCAAAGTTTACTTCATTACTTCACCATGCTGAAAGGGATATTCAATGTCTGCTTTGTTTATTTTCCCCATCTATCAATAGGTGCTTTTCTTTGTGAGGCATTGGAAAACCTCCCTGGTCTTTGTGGTTGAATCTGTGTTTGAAATTCACTGCTCGACTGAGGGACCTTACAGATTATTTTAAGTGTTGGGTACAGAGAGGAGGTAGTCATTAAAAAAAGATTGTTAACACTGTTATTGCACACAGAGCGAGTCCATGCAACTTATTATGTGACTTGTTAAGCACATGTTCACTCCAGAACTTATTTAGGCTTGACATAACAAAGGGCTTGAATACTTATTGACTCAAGACATTTCAGCTTTTCATTTTGTAATAATTTGTAAACATTTAGAAAAACTATTTCATTTTGACATGATGGGTTATTGACAAAAACAAAATCTATATTTAGTCCATTTTAAATGTAGGCTGCAACACCACAAAATATGGAAAAAGTCAACGGGTGTGAATGCTTTCTGAAGGCACTGTATACAGTAATATATTGGTTATTGAACTACAGTAAGTTAAGTGGATTTACACCCGATAACAGATTTACGGCAATGGAAATACATCATCGGTCGCTGATGTGTACTACACAGAAATGCATAATTATGGATATGATTGTCATTCTCTTCATGGTGATGTATCCTGAATAGGTACACAGAGAGGTAGTTAGCGCACCAGGACAAAGACCCCTCAGAGACAACAATACTCCATAGCCAGCCCAAAGGAATGGAATGGTCTACCGTATTAAAAGATTTGGCCAAGTCAATAAAAATAGCAGCACAACATAGCTTAGAATCAAGGACACTGGTGACATAATTTACAACCTAGGAATACCTAGGATAGGATAAGTAATCCCTCTCACCCCACCCCCCCTAAGTTTTAGATGCACTATTGTTAAGTGACTGTCCCACTGGATGTCATAAGGTGAATGCACCAATTTGTAAGTCGCTCTGGATAAGAGCGTCTGCTAAATGACGTAAATGTAAATGGTTGCAGTGACATCCATAACCTGAGCATATAGAATCCTATAGACATCAAGAAAGCCAGTCAGTTGATTATTGACAAGTTTTTCCCAACACTTTTGATAAACATGGCAAAATAGAAATTGGCCTATAATAGTTAGGATCAGCTAGATCTTCCCCTTGAAATAAAGTAGGCACCATGGCTGCCTTCCAAGCAATGGGAACCTCCCCAGAGAGGTGAGAGAGGCTAAAAAGGTCAGATATGTTCTTGGCGATGATAGGGGCATCTACCTTAAAGAAGAAAAGGTCTAAACAATCTGAACCAGATGTTTCTCTGGGGTCAAGTTTAAGGAGATCCTTTAGCACCACGGTCAGCCTGCAGGGAGAAACTTTGTAGCGGGGCAGGGGGAAAAGAGGGAGGAGCATCAGGGACAGTCACGTTAGAAGGGGTGGGGGATGAGGAAATCTTGGACGGGCAAGAAGGCATGGCAGAGTCAAATGGGAATCCTGACTTAATGAAGTGGGGATTAAAGAGCTCAGCCATGTGCTCCTTGTCAGTAACAACCACATCATCAACATTAAGGGACATGGGCAGCTGTGAGGAGGAGGGTTTATTATCCAGGTCTTTAATTTGCCAGAATTTATTGGGGTTAGACCCACAGAGAGTGAACTGCTCCTTAAAGTAACTAACTTTGGCCTTCCTGATAGCCCAAGTGCACTTATTTCTAACCTGCCTGAACGAGAGCCAGTCAGCCTGAGTATGCGTGTGCTGAGCGACGATTTGCCAAATGGAATTCTTGAGGTGGAATAACTCTGCCAGATCACAGTCGGACCAGGGACCGAACCTGTTTTCAATTCTCATATTCTTTATGGGCAAGTATTTGTTAACGGTACCACTGGAAAATATATTTTTTTTAAAGAAGGTCCAAGCGTCTTCGACAGTGGGGATCAAGCTGATTCTACACCAAATTACAGAGGCCAGATCATGAAGGAAGGCTTGCTCATTCAAGTTTTTTAGCAAGCGTCTATGACAAGTCAGGACCGGTCGTTTCACTGAGCAGCCATTACGAACACAGGCTGTAAAACAGTGATCCCTAGGGTCATTACAGAAAAAAAAGACAGACGGATACCTATCAGGATTATTTGTAAGGAGAGTAGCATTTCTGGGTGTTTCGAGTCATACCTTGTGGGATTGGTAATAATCTGAGAAATATTTAGGGAGTCCCATTGCTCTAGGACTTGGTCAGGTGGTTTAAGCATGTCCTAGTTTAGGTCACCTAGCAGGACAAATACAGACTTAATGTAATGGACAAGGAGAGCGCTTAGGGCATTTAGAGTACAGGCCGGTGCTGATGGTGGACGATAACACCGAGCAACAGTCAACAAAGTGTTATTTGAACGTTTTTAATGCGTAAAACCAGCAAATCAAATTGTTTGGGGACAGACTTGGTGGAGACAACCGAGCACTGAAGGTGTTCCTTGGTAAAGATTGCCACTCCACCACCTTTGGAAGATCTGTGTTGCTGAAAAAGGTTATTACCAGAAAGGTTAACATCAGTTTTCAAAACATTCTTTCTTAACCACATCTCAGTAATGACCATCACATCTAGATTGGAGCTGTGAACCCACACACACTCAATTGATCAATTTTAGGTAATAAGCTTCTAGTGTTAACGTGCAGAAAACCCAGGCTTTTATGAGAGCAGAAATCAATGAAGCAGATATCAGAATTGGGGCTAGCAACAGTAGATGGGTGAGGGTGTACTGTACATGCACATTTCCAGATATAATCAGCAGTAATACAATCAGGGCACGGCAGAGGACAGGGAGAGCTCTTCAGTGTTGATTTCATAACATTTGAATTTGCATTAGATGGCAACAAGATCATATTGTACATTCATTTCATCAGGTAACATGAATACAAAGCTGGTGAGAGGTGGTTAGAATAGTACAGTAAATTTAGTACAGTAAGTTAGAATAGGATGGCAGGCCAAGAGTCTGCGTAACCAATAGAGAGTCAGAGTCCCGAGTGTGGGAACAAAAAGACTGTCCCACGGTTGGGTAAACAAGCAAGTTCATAGTCAACAAAGCACGCAGGAGTCATGAGGCAAATAGCACAAAGCACAGGTGATAAATATTTTTTTATTTATTTTACCTTTATTTAACTAGGCAAGTCAGTTAAGAACAAATTCTTATTTTCAATGACGGCCTAGGAACAGTGGGTTAACTGCCTGTTCAGGGCTGGAACGACAGATTTGTACCTTGTCAGCTCGGGGGTTTGAACTTGCAACCTTCCAGTTACTAACAACTTGGGGCTAGCTATTGTAAGTTCAGAGTCACTCACCTCAACAGTGCATGTGCAGGGAAGGGCAGACGGTGAACAGATCGCCAGGTGGAATCCAAACAGCAGTGCATTGGCAACGGGAGTAGGTGTCACACCCACTTGGGAGAAGCTTTTTTTGGGAGGCAGATTCCTTGTAGAAAATCCCAGCTAGCTAGCTGACGTAGCTAGCAAGTCACTCTCCGTCTTTTTCATGTGGAAAAGGAGGTCGTTAGCTAGCTGTCATTACTTTTTTTATTGTACAGTATAGTACATTATACTACTCTAGTCTGCTCTACTGTAGTGAAATGTAATGTACTGAACTATGCTCTTTACTGTACTGTCCAAACTTGTGAAACATAAACGTCTATGATTGGTTGTAGATTTGGTCATTAGAATAATAGCCACCAATCATGGACGTCTATGTTTGGGCCAAATCAAGGTTGTGGATGTTGAAATTATGGCCGGACCAGCCCCCAAAACGACGTCTGTGGACGGTAAAATCAAGGCCAGGGCGGACTGACCATATTTCAACTGCTTTTCCATGTCCATGGACGTCCGGTGTCGGTCGGTGTTCAGAGGGTGAGGATGTTGGTTTCAGTAAATGGAAAGAGAGGGGGCTCATGGGTAGGTGTCAGTAAGAGCTGGGAGAGGTAACAGAAACTGGAGTGAGAAGAGGCAGCGACTGAGAGGGAGGGGTTGTCCAGACTGTTTACACACTTGCTTTGACCACCAGATGACAGAAAGAAAGAGAACAGTTATGAGCTGAACATACCAGTATGTCAGTGGAAGAGAGGACAGTAACAGGGGATCAGTATGTTAATGGAAGAGAGGACTACTGAGCTGAACATAACAGTATGTCAGTGGAAGAGAGGACAGTAACAGGAGACACTATGAGGTGAACATCCCAGTATGTCAGTGGAAGAGAGGACAGTAACAGGAGACACTATGAGCTGAACATAACAGTATGTCAGTGGAAGAGAGGACAGTAACAGGAGATCCTATGAGCTGAACATAACAGTATGTCAGTGGAAGAGAGGACAGTAACAGGAGACACTATGAGCTGAACATAACAGTATGTTAATGGAAGAGAGAACAGTAACAGGAGACACTATGAGCTGAACATCCCAGTATGTCAGTGGAAGAGAGGACAGTAACAGGAGATCCTATGAGCTGAACATTACAGTATGTTAATGGAAGAGAGGACAGTAGCAGGAGATCCTATGAGCTGTACATAATGGTATGCCAGTAGAAGGGAGGACAGTAGCAGGAGATCCTATGAGCTGAACATAACAGTATGCCAGTAGAAGGGAGGATAGACAATGATTTCCCAATGTAGTCAATTCAATTGGAGTATCTAATTCTGATACTGATTTGGTAACAGAATAACACGTTTTAATCACTTAATAATTCAGAAACAAATTGATATCAGTAAAAATACAAACTAATTGGTAGGTATACCATTACTTGTAACTTCTGTGAACTTTCATTATCCTCCCTCATGAGGGAGAGAAATTAGAAAATATATGAAACATGTGGGTTTTTGGTTAAGGAATTACAAGGTAAAGTCTCTTAAACTGACAGAAGGCAAATAATTTATCCAAAACGAAATATGTGTTTATTACTTGACAGGGGTCTTTATTTCAACAGTATTGTGTTCTGATGTATTTCTGATACCTTAAGACTTTTTCCTGCTCGATGTTTTTTAAGACCCCTTTTCTGTCTTTTTTAATCAAAATCAAAGCCTTTACTCAGGCCTCATTTTGTAATGGAAAATGGTTGAGCAGTATCTAGGCTTTCATTTCCCCCAAATGGAGACTTTTTAACTTTCATTTGACATGCTCCTATGGACTTTACATGTTGGTGCTCATGGGTACTTTTACATGGAAATGGCCCTATGGAGGAATCACTGACGTGGGGCTGCTGTAATGTGTACCTTTTATACATTGGTGATCACTGATCAGACAGTATTGGTTTAAGAAAAGAGTCAGTCATGGGTGGTGGTGGCATCTTAATAAGATGTTTCCTTTCCTTCATCTGATGTGAGGAGACTATTATCCACAATGTTTCTTACCTTTTACTCCAAATGAAATGTTCTCTTTGTTTACCTGTGGCCAGGTGTGGAGAGGGGGCGTGGCCTGAAGCAGGAGAAGGTACAAGGGGAGGAGTGGAGCAGCTGTGGGGGCGTGGCCAGGGAAACAACCTTCAATGATCTGGAGGAGGCTGAGGCCACCAGCCCTAGGAGAATCTCTGAGGTAGGCAGGGGACTGACTAAACACATGGAGGTTGAGGCCACCAGCCCTAGGAGAATCTCTGAGGTAGGTAGGGGACAGACTAAACACATGGAGTCTGAGGCCACCAGACCTAGGAGAATCTCTGAGGTAGGTAGGGGACTGACTAAACACATGGAGGCTGAGGCCACCAGCCCTAGGAGAATCTCTGAGGTAGGTAGGGGACTGACTAAACACATGGAGGCCACCAGCTCTAGGAGAACATCTTGTATCTAGGGGACTAAACACCTTGGAAGAGTGGAGGGTGCAGTGTTACAAAATGCTCAGTTAGAAATATATTTTAAAGAACATGTTAGAATTGTGAGGAAGAATTGGGCAGCCTTTTTCAAACCTCTCCTCATATTTGAACTGTTCCAGAACTAAAACACTTGATTCAACTTGTCAACGAATCATCAAGCCCTTCACTACTCTAATCAGGTATGCTAGTTCAGGGTTACGACAAAGTTGTGAGATGTCTGGGGGTCCCTGAGGAGAGTTCTGAATAGAGAACCATCATGTCAGCTCTGTCAGTTTATCCATTATTTAGTCAGAATCATTTGCTCTTCCAGTCCACAGAGGTCGGAGGTCAGAAGTTGGACAGTCTGCTGAAAGAGGAGGCTCTCCACAACACTGAGCTACAGGAGAGATGGGAGTTCTGCCTGGATGGTGAGTCAGGAGTTTACAACAAACATAACAGACAATAGCCAACCTTAATGATGATGAGAATGATAAGGAGAGTAACTTATAGTAAGTATGCCGTGTCATTTCAAATGAAATCATTGTTATACATGTAAAGTCAACTTGAAACTGTAAGTAGACATTTAACATTACAGTTACTCTACTACCGTTTCTAGTAATTCTAATGTCTTAAATATTAATGCTTCTAATGCCTCATGTCCCCTGTGTTTTCAGGGGCCGATGGTTCAGACGTCTCGGGGCCCAGTAAGAGTTTTATTCAGCAGGATCTACAGCGGTGCCAGGATGACTGGGCTTCTGGTCTAGACCAGGGGCCTGAACCACCAGGCCCCGAGGGAGAGCCAGAGGACCCCACCGACCCTCTCTACCGCCCTCGTTACAGCATGGAGGACCTTGGGGGAGCCTTTGAAAAGTCTGGTTACAGCGGTGCTGGTGGGAGCGACCATCTTCTAGACATGGAAGGGCTGGATAGGCTTCCTGGTTCTCCGTCTCGTCTGGGAGCGCTGAGCTACGGAGCTGCAGGTCACTACCAGGTGGACCTGGGGAGGTCTGAGGGGGGAGACCATCACCATCGCTCCCACATGCCTCGCCCCATCAGAGCCGGAGGGAGCAGGTGGGGTCGCCAACGCCATCCCCCCACCCGGAGGTGGGAGACCGGAACTGCCTATTGATAAACGAGGAGGGGTACCTGCAGGACTCCAGTGTCTTGTACCCAGAACACGGTGTCCCAGAGTCAGGTAGCAGAGCCGGCCACAGGGGGCTAACCTCCATCCACTCTGGAAGCTCAGCCCACAACAACAACACAGAGAGCCTGTATGATGCCGCTGACGACTTTGGACTCTCTTTAAACCTCAGAGATCGTTCACAAGAGCAGGTAACAGGAGGAGGGGGAGGCGTCATGCCTGCAATCAATGTACCATGACCTTCCCAGACTTTGGTTCCCTCAAGGCCCACAAGCAGACACACAAAACTGGTAGAGAGTCAGGGTCTGGGCCTCCGTACTCCTGCACCCAGTGTGGTAAGATCTTCACTCAGGCCTGCAACCTCAAGGTCCACCAGCGGGTCCACCAGGCAGAGGGACTCCACCTCTGCAGCCACTGCGGCAAGGGCTTCACCTCCTTCTCCGACCTGAAGAGGCATAAGTGCAGCCAGACCACAGACAAGCCCTACTGCTGCTCCATCTGTGGGAACAAATTCAGTCGGCTCTGGAACCTCAAGCTGCATCAGCGCATTCACACGCAGGAGAAACCCCACCGCTGCACTATGTGTGACAAGAGCTTCACACGCGCAGACATTTTGAAAGTGCACCTGCGCATCCACACCGGGGAGAGACCTTACTGCTGCGCTGTGTGTGGACTCCGCTTCAAACGACTGGACCATCTGAAGTTGCACCAGCGCAAACACAGGCCAGATCTCCTGAACTGAATAAAACAAAGTTACATTTTTGTTCTTTAGCATATGCTTTTATCCAAAGCGACTTACTTTTAGTGCATTCAACATAGTTGGTTCTTTATTATTTTATTTGACATTGAGAAAAAATGTTTTATGATCAATTGTTTATTAATAAGGACATTGAAAATATGAGCTGTTGGAAATATAACCATGTATTGAATAAGAATGTATGCCTTAAATGATACATTGTCTGTCATAATGACCATGCCAACCTACCAAACATTAGAATAATACTGCTTTCATGAAGTCTGCAGTGGTGTAAAGTACTTAAAGAAAAATATTTTAAAGTACTACTTAAGTAGTTTTTTGGTGTATCTGTACTTTACTATTTATGTTTTTTACAACTTCTCCTTTTACTTCACTACATTCGTAAAGAAAATAATGTACTTTTTACTCTATACATTTTCCCTGACACCCAAAAGTACTTGTTACATTTTGACAGGAAAATGGTCCAATTCACACACTTAATAATAATAATATATGCCATTTAGCAGACGCTTTTATCCAAAGCGACTTACAGTCATGTGTGCATACATTCTACGTACACTTATCAAGAGAACATCCTTGGTCATCCCTACTGCCTCTGATCCGACGGACTCACTAAACACAAATGCTTTGTTTGTAAATTCATGGCAGAGTGTTGTAGTGTGCTCCTGGCTATCCGTAAAAATATAAAAATTAATTGTGCTGTCTGGTTTGCAAAATATAAGGAATTTTAAATTATTCATACTTTCACTTTTGATGCTTAATTACATTTGAGCAATTCCATTTACTTTTAATACTTAAGTATATTTAAAACCAAATACTCTTAGACTTTTACTCAAATAGTATTTTACTGGATGACTTTCAGTTTTACTTGAGTCATTTTATATTAAGGTATCTTTACTTTACCTCAAGTATGACTTATGAGTACTTTTCCACCACTGCATGTTGGAAACTGGGAACCTCAGAGTTCAAATTAAGTTATTTGCATAGAGCTTCCGATTGGTTGATTTTGATACTTTCCAAGTGGGAAACTTGGGTATCATCTTTCTACAACGATTTCCAAGTTGTACATGTTTGAGTTTGTTAGTTCCAACATGTCATGAATGCAGCATATGCCTCATCTCTTCTGTTCCTCAAGCTTGCTTTCTACCACAGTCACTACCCATACTGTAACCATGCATTTACTTCCTGTACCTAATACTTTGTTAACTGAATGATTTGAACCTGAATTGCTGTAATTGTCTTTCATGTACAATAAATATTTTGCTTCCCATGTAGTCTGTGAATATATCATTCCTTAAAGACGTGCTACTGACCTTTGACGACTACTAAGTATTTTTAAACCTCCCGCTTTGGGCTGGATGTGTCAATCTGTAGTTCATAGATGCAAAATCTATGATCGGAATTACTGTCTAATCTCAATTAGCCACAAAATCCCTAGTTTGAAAGTGACTGTTTTTTTCTGGAAGCTGTGCTGGGCCATTTTCCCTAACATTCTCAACACATGCATAAGCCATATAGCAATTCGAGTTTAGCCAATGAGCTTCAGTCCCCCTGCCATTTGAGTGACAGCTAGCAAGATGCACACACAGCAAAGCGAGAGATCAATGACATGGTGACAATTCTACACATATGTGATGTAGTACGCAATTATCGGATCCACTTTTGGCTCGTGAGGGCCACTTTCAGAACTTCTTGCTAAAGTGTACAAAGTAGCGGATAATCCCTTTAATTCCATTGGTAAATATGTTTTTAACTATTTGTATAGCTTACAACTATATTTTCATCATAGATAGACTAAGTGGAGTAATTATCGAAGTAATTCTCTACCCCAAAAATATGTAACATTTTGTCGCAAAAAGGTTTCACTTGTTCTATTAACGCGTTTCATAAAACGTTCCCTTTCCATGCGGACGTTGATCACGCAGGGCCACCGTACAGCAGAAGGATGACGTGCAATTGAAAACAATCGAATTTCCGGAATCCATCGTCGATTAGCATGTTTTTTTCTTCAATTTAAAACAAAAATCTGGAGACAACTACCCCATGTTCATGAAGTGCTGTCAGCCTTTTGGTAATAACGTTTTAATCAATAGTACTGTATGTTGCAAAATATTCCATTATTGACTTGTAACAAGGCTTGTACCAGTATCATGTTAGCTAGTTATTTTTTTTAGCAAGCCTGATACGACCCCATTTTTGTCTGATACCTTGTCTGTTACCTAGTCGAATTTTGCGATGTGACCGTTTTATTGAACCTATGTTGCACTCTTCTGCGCTGGACGGTCTTCGCCACTTGGTTGTTAGCGAGCTGGAGGAGCTGTCACTCTTATTGGTCAGAGAAACAGATACGCGATGTGTCAGTGATAGACATGGCATATTTCTACCCACTTATTCTGAATAACCGGGCTTTCTGAAGAGATTCACTTTAGGATCACACACACAGTCCTGCCTTGCTCCCACAAGCACAGATGTTTGGTGCAGATCCCACTGTGAATTGATCTGCAAAAAAGACACACACAAGCAGTATGTCGGAGAACCTCGTCCTCACCTTCCAGACCCAGCTCTCGGGAGTCATGGAGACGGTCCTAAAGTCAGCCATGTATGAGATCACCAGACTGGTGGAGGATGGCTTCCTGGAGGAGGTAAGACGTGGTCAACAGGAAGTGGCACGGAGCCACCAGGAAGTGGAGTCTCTGCGGATCTTGCTGCAGCGGGCAGAGAGTCAGCTGAAGGATGTCAGTCAGAGGGCCAGGTGTGGAGACTGTGGCGGGACAGATGTCTACAACGAGGAAACAGACGACAGACTTCCAGGAATACAGGACAGTAAGTGGGGGCTTCCTTTGAGTCACAAAATACTTTTAGGTATAACCAAGGGGTAAATGGTGAATGTGTAGGTATTGCAACTGTTTCCAAAATGGGTTGTTTCTCCCTATGACAGTTCCTAAATAGCTATGCTCATCTACCACTGTTCTTTCCCAGCCTAAGGTTGGTTCCCACAACCACAATATAACCAATTAGCCTATACTTTGAGACATACTTTGAGTTCAGGGGTGTATGTTATGTTGTTGTCTCATTAGTAGTGCTTTCATGAGTTGCACACCGTAGCAAAACGTTTTGCACCTGTCTCCCCAGGTGTGCTTCTGCTGAGCGGGTGTGACCTGAAGCTGGAGGAGGAGCCAGAGGTCAGGTGGAGAAGCTGTGGACAGGAAACAGTGGAGTCATCACAGGTAGCAGCTAAACCAACTCCTCCCACTCCTCCAGCTCCCAGTCCTTCGCTGGTAGGCAGTGTTAAGGAGGAGGAAGGGGAGGAGGACATGGAGCCGTGGAGAATCAAGGTGGCGATACAGCCGTCTGCAGCTTACGCCTACACAGAGGAGCAGCGGGACTCCGACACACTCGTTCAGAGTACAGGGGACTCTATTGGGTTTCCCTCTGCAGACCCAGAGGTCCAACAGGTCACCCAGACACCCAGACTAGCAGGGCCATCTCAGAACCAGAGCAGAGGACCCAGCAATGACGGTGACAGAACGAGGAGTAGAGCCTCACCGGTGTGGATAGGCCATAGAATATTAGACACGGATACTGACGTTCACAGACAAGCTCAGTCGAACCTACGACTGGTAAGAGAGCCTCTGTCGTCCTCTGAATCGGCAGAGGCGAAGCAGCTGGCTAGAGATTTCGCTCCCCCAACCAATCCCAGCACAGCGGGGGCCTCTGTCTCCTCCTCCTCATCGGGCTGTCATGTCTTCAGCTCTCTAAACTACAGGATTCCTTCCAAATATAAGCCCAGCGCTCAAACCCTGCCGCGCATGAGAGTATACAGGGATGCTGCCAAGCGGGGCGGCTACCCAATGTACAACAGGGGGACCGCCCAGGGAGGGCTCACCTCCTCCCAAACACCAACCCAACAAGGGAACCACCAGCATCACCACCCTGGGAGGCTGGCCCTCCGCTGCCCAGTGTGTGGTAAGGTCTTCCCCCATCCCAGTAGCCTTAAGGCCCACCAGCAGACCCACACGGGGGAGAGGCCGTTCATCTGCGCCCTGTGTGGCCGGAGCTTCACTAAGTTAAGCAACCTGAAGGCCCACCGGCGCGTTCACACTGGGGAGAGACCCTACAGCTGCTCGGACTGCGGCAAACGCTTCACACAGAAGTGCAACCTTAAGAGGCACCAGAGGATTCACATGGACAATGATATATGATGTGGGCGGGGAGGAGTGTGTGTGTGTGTGTGTGTGTGTGTGTGTGTGTGTGTGTGTGTGGTGGGGAGGAGTGTGTGGGTGTGAGGAGGTGTGGGTGGAGAGGAGTGGGTGTGGGGAGGAGTGGGTGTGGGTGGGGAGGAGTGGGTCGGTGTGGGTGGAGAGGAGTGGGTCGGTGGGTGGAGAGGAGTGGGTGTGGGGAGGAGTGGGTCGTGGGTGTGGGGAGGAGTGGGTCGTGTGGGTGGGGAGGAGTGGGTCGGTGTGGGTGTGGGGAGGAGTGGGTGTGGGGAGGAGTGGGTCGGTGTGGGTGTGGGGAGGAGTGGGTCGGTGTGGGGAGGAGTGTGGGGAGGAGTGGGTCGGTGTGGGTGTGGGGAGGAGTGGGTCGGTGTGGGTGTGGGGAGGAGTGTGCTCCAGGGGTGTTGGTTGTTCATTTGACCCATGTTATTGCATAAATATATAGTTTGTTATTCCTTTATATCAATACTGTTGATATGAAGTTAGACATGATGTAGGATAGATAAGCTGTGTTTTCCCCATGGTATTGTCTACAGTTTTTATAATAATGTATAGTCATTTGCATTTCTATAAGTGAATTGAAGTTTCTCTAGACCTTGTTCTCAGATGAATGTTCTACCATAGATGGCTAATGTGGTAGCTAATCAACGCTTGTCTTTTAAAACCTGAGCACATGACAATGCTCTATCCATGTTTTTCTGAGTGTCCCACATCAAATGTAGGCCTATACAACATGTAATGGAATATGTATACCCTATAAAATGTAACATGAAAAAAAATACCTCGGTCAATGAACAATGGCTGCTGAGTGAATAAGGTCAATATTGTTTGTGAATGGAGATTGTTTTTGTATGAACTAAGTGGATAAAAAAATATATATCTTTATGAACAAAGATTTTTATGAGAACATACAGCATGGTTGCATCGTGAAATCAAAGCTGTGCACTGTTCCCATTGGAAGTATAACATACAAGGGATGGATACAATAGTTTTATTTTAGAAGTAAATGGGGTGACTGAAGAAATAGTTTGTCTAAACTAGATACAGGGCTAGGATTTGTTTGTGGTTTTTAAATCCAAATTAAAGCAGTCAAGCGTGTTATTTTGTGTCTGATTTCTGTCATTTATTTGATTCAGTACTGTGTCGGGTATATTATCTTCCCTGGTGGAGTTATGCTGGTACTACTTTTTCTACTTTTCTGGTCAAAAGTAGGGGATAGGGTGCTATTTCACTGACCAGGACCCATAGGGCTCTGGTCAAAAGTAGTACACTATATAGGTGATAGGGCACAATTTTGGACTCACAAAACACAAACGGGTATTTAAAGAGACTACTACCTCTGGTCCTGCAAACAGACCACTCTGGGACAATGCTGATTGTGTGGTTTGTGTCCACAGTATTAAGTTAAAGGTAGGCTCTTTTATTACTACTGGTAACTATAACATTGTTAATACGTTTTCAGTTGTGATGAGAAGTGTGCAGTGTAATGTATATCTCTTGGAAAAATAATGTACGCGTTCCAAAGCTTAGATGCTGCTAACGCTTGACAGATCTTAAAACGCCTGGAAAGGTATTTGAAGTATCAGCTAACCACATCAATTTGTCAGTCGACGACACATTCAATGACGTGGCACGCAACTATTGGTTGTTGCGTCGCCTCGCCTTAGATGTGGAACAGTACCTAAGATTTCTACTTCACTGTATATATAGATATCCTATGAAATTACTAGATGGGCTCTGTCATGATACTGCAACGTTCCATACGGGGGCCAAATGGCAGCCATCTTGGTCAGGGAGAAATCCAAAACCAGTCTAATTGAAATGAATGGCAGTAGAGGCGTACAGTAGGTGATGCTTCTGCAAGAAAATTAAAGTAAGGCATATCAGAAGTTGTGTAATGGAATTATAGTCAATCTAAAATATTGCAATATAATTATAAATACATTTAATACAGGTTTAATACCAATTTTATGAATAAATAGCCTCCCAAATATATGTAAACAAACCCTACATGTATCAGATTTAGTTTTCTTGGAAAGCTGTGAGTGCTATTATATGATACAATATCAGTACTTGTTGCATTTACAACCTGTATAAGACCTTTCATCAACTGATTTCAGCCAGCATATTGCTGTGGATTGACTGCGTTGTTTGAGTGGAATGTTGGCGTATTGGCAGTTAATTTGAAAAATGTATTGAATCATTCCTCTAAAACTGGCTGGCTAGCTGTCCTGTAGGTTTTAATTTTACTTTACTAAAGTAGTACACCTGATTCTATTACTTAGCTGGTTGATAAACTGAACCAGTTTAGTTACAACTGGGGTTGAAATGAAAACCTACATGAGGGAATAGCTCTCCTGGAACATGGTTGGCCAGCCCTGGCATAGATAAATAAAGGAGAATAACCATTACTCATATTGACCACTAGAAGCTGCTATAAAACCGAAAATCAACTTTATTGTGACAATATCACAAGCATAATATGGCATGACAAGTTTAAGGTGTGTGTGTGTTGTTGTTTGAGGGTAGACAATGTTGTAATGGTATTGTTAAGAAACAACCACCTCACAAATCCATTCCAATTCCAAGTCACACCTAAAGTAATTCCATGCGTGTAGAGGAATATTTTGTACACCTCCATACATCATAGCACAGTCCTCTCCAGTGGCAGAATCAGGTTCTGACCACCACCAGAACCTACAGGGTAAACACCAGTCATACAGTTAGACTCGATGGTAAAAACATCATCCTGAAAAATATCAATGTTTTCTACTTTAATCAGAGCCTTTTTATAAGAGTAGTTGTATATATTACGCTTTGGTGAGTGGTGTGCCGTCCACCCATTTCCAGGTTCCCTGTGTCCCTTTGTCCGTCAGACCAATCCAGATCCATCGATCAAATGTAGTGAGAAATACCTTTGTTGAGAAAGATATACAGTACCAGTCAAAAGTTTGGACACACTTACTCATTCAAGGGTTTTCATTATGTTTACTATTTTCTACATTATAGAATAGTAGTGAAGACATCAAAACTATGAAATAACACATATGGAATCATGTAGTAACCAAAAAAGTGTTAAAAAGTAACCACCCTTTGCCTTTTTTGTCCTTTAAAATAACATCATATTGATCAGAAATACAGGGTGGACATTGTTAATGTAAATGACTATTGGAATCGGCAGATTTTTAATGGAATATCTGAGAGGCCCATTATCAGCAACCATCACTCCTATGTTCCAATGGCACATTGTGCTAGCTAATCCAAGTTTATCATTTTAAAAGGCTAACTGATCATTAGAAAACCCTTTTGCAATTATATTAGCACAGCTGAAAAATATTGTTCTGATTAAAGCAATAAAACTGGCCTTCTTTAGACTAGTCGAGTATCTGGAGCATCAGCATTTGTGGGTTCGATTACAGGCTCAAAATGGCCAGAAACAAAACGCTTTCTTCTGAAACTCGCCAGTCTAGTCTTGTTCTGAGAAATTAAGGATGTTCCATGCGAGAAATTGCCAATAAACTGTAGATCTCGTACAACGTTGTGTACTACACCCTTCACAGAAGAGCACAAACTGTCTCTAACCAGAATAAAAAAGAGGAGTGGGAGGCCCCGGTGCACAACTGAGCAAAAGGACAAGTACAGTGGCTTGTGAAAGTATTCACCCCTTGGCATTTTTACTATTTTGTTGCCTTACAACCTGGAATTAAAATTGATTTTGGGGGAATGTGTATCGTTTAATTTACATGACATGCCTACCACTTTGAAGATGCAAAATATATATTTTTTGTGAAACAAATAAGACATAAAAACATAAAACTTGAACATGGATACCATTTCAACCCCCCCCCCCCCCACCCCCTCCAAGGTCAATACTTTGAGGAGCCACCTCTATCTCTTAACATTTTGAATTGCTTTATTGGCATGACATAACAATGTACATATTGCCAAAGCTTACGTTGGAAATGGAATGATTCATTGACTATATTACCATCAATGACAATCAGTAGCAAAAATAACCAATGGTGGGGGGATGAGGTTGTATTTAAAAATGGAAATCAGTAAGAAAATAAACATACATACAATGGACAATAGCGTTAACAGTAACAACACAATGGCATAGAAGACAAGCGCAAGTTGGTTGATCTCATAGCAGGCAGCAATGTAGTGCCCTGCCAACCCACAGTTCTCTGCATTCCCCCCCAACAGGATGGGAAGCTTCTTGTTATCTGAGGTATTGAAAGACTTCAATTTTGATTTCAAAGTGATTTAATAACTGTCACGACTTCGGTCACCGGTCTTCTAGCCATCACCGATCCACTTTTCATTTTCCATTTGTTTTGTCTTGTTTTCCTACACACCTGGTTTCCATTTCCCTCATTAAGTGTTGTGTATTTAACCCCTGTCCCCCCTGTCCTTGTGCATGGAATTTGGAATTGTTTGTTTGTAAGTGCGCGTTCACTATGTTACTGGTGCATGTCGGGTTTTGTACCCATGTAGGTTATTATTTTATTGCCGTTGGTTTTGAAATGAAACTGCTCCAGCTATTACCTATTTCTGCTCTCCTGCGTCTGACTTCACTGCCACCAGTTCCGCAACCCTTACAATAACATGTTTTCCCTCGAATACACGCTCTCTTACCTGTTCATCTTCGCTGTTTAAGATCACCAGGTCTGCTCCTCTGTTCAGACAGTCCTGTCTGGCATAATCCCAGGTGTTCACCTCAGTAGAGATGTAGTAACAGCTGCAGCCAAACCTCTGCCATCCTTCGGTGCAGGTTTTCGCTGTTAACTGAACTTTAACAACACATTGCATTGTAATACAATCAATCAATTTCAGAACCTATACATCTAGTTATCTGTATTATGTTAGAAATATTACTATTTAAGCCGAGGCTACGAGTACAGGGATTTTGCCCTCGCCCCTGTCCTACCCTTTAAAGATTATTTCTCTAACGTTAATGATCCGAATCACGCTCTGCGCATATGTTGTACACACACGTGTGTTTCACTTTACTCACCCTCTTCTGAACCATCAACCAATTTGATCATATGATGATGTAGCCTATGTCTCTGCCTCACATTTCTGATCAGTTGAGATTTGAACGAACTTTCCCCAAAATGTATGACGTTCTAAATATATATTTGAAGGCTGCTACATCATTCTGTCTGTTGTAGTGGATATTGCCACAGCTTGCACAAACAGGACGCAGTCTTCAGATTGCACTGGGGCAAAACAAGTAGCGTTTTGTGTGAGATGTAAGCATTATAGTTATGCTGACATATAGCCAGCAGTCTGCCTTCTGTTCAGCCAATGCTTACAATGATGACGATGAAAGAATAACATTACAATCGCTATTGACTGTTTCTGCCTGTCTGTTTCTGCCTGTCTGTTTCTTGTATGTTTGATATACCGTGTAAACTACACAAAGATTGCCTAAATAGCTGCATATTATTCCCCTCCTGAAAAAATGAAATTGCTAGACAAACTGTTTGTGTCATACTTATGTTTGCAATGGCCTACTGTTCCAACAGACAAGGACCTACGTTTGTTCAAGCTGTTATGTGTACAAGCAGCAGTGGAGTCACCGAGCAGCAATTGACCGCAGGTAGGCTAGTGGATCCCGCATGCGCAGAGATCTCCGTATTTTTTAGCAACAGCAAATTTGGGTTCCATAAATCCAGAACTGCAGTCACTCCATATTATTTATTGATGTTTATTACATAGGGAAATATGATTATAATTCTTTTTAAAATGTAAACTAACAGATCTGTTGTTGAACATATTAGCAGCATATCCAGAGACCAAAAAGGTGAACAGAAAAACACAGTTAGTTACAAGGTGAAATCACAATGAATTTAATCAATATTCAACAAAGAAAATAAATATCAACTCATTGACCAGAAAGCAAATTCTTAAGATTACAATGTCAGTCTATAGGTTGGCAATGTGAACGTAATCTAAAAACAAATGAAGCAATGGTTGCTTTCTAAACCATTTCATACCTGTTACCTAGAAATAAATGATAAGCACAATTGTACTTGTCAAACTTACAGGAGACTGACAGGCCAATGATCCCAGCCAGTAGAACACACAGCAGCCCCAGAAACATTGCAGCAACTAGGAAGGGTCTCTTCCCTGAGCTATCAGAACCTAACCAGAGAAGGACTTTATATTAACTACAGTAATATGAGCTGTCTGAATATAATATAAGGGATTATACGTACGTGTGTGCGTGTGTGTGTGCGCGTGTGTGTGTGTGTGTGCGTGTGCATGCGCGCCCCCTTACCTGAGTAGCCAGGTTGTGGTGTGCTTCTTGGGGTCACTTCATCCCCAGTCTGGCAGTAAGTAGACATATCTGGAGTTTCACACATGGACTCTTCAAAGACATAGTTATGGTTGTCAACTCCAAACGGTTCCCCCCGAAAACATCTTCCTTGGTATAAACAATGTCCCTGGACATCTCCACGGTTACCACTGTCTCTGCAAGCTGTTTGTGACGATGGACAGGGAACTATCATACCAGGAAGATCCATAGAGGGAAAATGGAAAACAAAGGCTAGCTGTTGACATAATAATATCGTACGTAACAAGCAAACTCAGGGCGTTTCCAGAAGTCCTTTAACAAACAGATTGTTGTTGGATGGGACAGAGTCAATGAAGATGTCCAGTGGACACATGGTCGTGGAAACAGACCAGACACAGAGTTAAACATATTACACGTTTAGTACAACACTATAAAATAGTTATTACAAGTTGCAGCGACGCATGTGGATAAGCATGAAAGGCTGTATACAAACTCCTAAATTCAGGAGCTTACTTAAAGGGATTGTTCACCCAAATGACTAAAGTACACACTGGTTTCCTTCCCTGTAAGTAGTCTATGACAAGGTATGACAGCAATCTATGCTTTGGTTTCCAGTCGCTAACCAGTTGCTAACGCTTTTGCATTTCTGGCACAAATCTCATTCAAGTCATGGTCAAACATTAGCATTTGGAAACAGTGCCAGGGGTAATGAACCAAAACATGGATGGCTGTCTTACCTTGTCCATGGACTGCTTACAGGGTAAGGAAACCAGTATGTTATTTTGCAATTTGAGTGAACAATCCCTTTAATGCACCTAGTTGCAGGTTTTTATTTAGGTTAGGTATACAATGGATAGATTCCGTGGAGAAATATCACACATCACTCAGTTAGTTTAGTTGAACACAGCAAACAGTGAACCAGGCCCACAGGCAAATACAATATAACTGCAGAAAGTAAAGCTCAATGGTCAAATATTAGCATCCCCTTCAAATGCACAGACAGATTATAATACATCATATCAATCCAATCACCGCTTGTGCATTCTACTTTATTGGCCTCCAAGCTGTCACACCAAGGAAGCAAACAACAATAGTCTTTATTTTACTCTTAGTTTATCACAATGCTCATCTAACAATTCACTAAAAACTCAACTGTTCCAGTTGGCAGCTTGGAGTCCAGCAGGAGCTTCTCCCTGATCCAGCTTGTGTCCAGAGCACACAATGTGCTCTACTTTAATAGGAAGGGGAACAGGTCTGCTTAATCACATTGTTAACCTGAAGGTAACCAGACAAAGGGAATCTATCCAGGAACATATTCAATGCAATAGCAACACAGGGCTATCTTCACCCTGATACACTCCCCCTGTCCTTTCAGCTTCCTGCAGTTTTGGTTACTCAGTACATCAACATGTTCAGGAGCTCCAGGACTACAAACATGGGTCATTATAATATCCATACAATAGATTTTACACTTCACGCTTGCTCCAAGTGGATATTGAGGGTTGGGTAGGCTTAACCAGTGAGGACGCAATGGCAAAAGACACCACCGGGGCTCTCTTAATGAATCCGATTGGTCGAGGAGTTTTTGAGTGACAGCTGGTTGAACCACTGAAAAGGTCCTTGATTATCTTTTGGGACCCATGTAGGAGATCAACAGCCAAATATGAGCATTTGATATTGTGTTCATACTGTATGTAACTCGACAACAAAGACTGACTGTCAAAGATAATAAAGTAACTTGATTGGTGATACAGTAAACTCCTGATCCAGTGTGCTGAATGTAAATATGGTTCGGGACTGTTGAGAATCTTTGCACTAAATCGAAGCATGAAAATATCTGTAGCAGTTAAGAAGAATATACTTGAGTGACCTCACTGCCAGTCTTGTCAACTTGAACTGTTAGAGCCTTATTTCCTGCACAAACCTTTAAAATAGTTGACAGGTCTACCATCTCTTCTGTCTGGTACTACAGTGGGGGCCTAAAATTAGTGACACCCTTGATAAAGATGAGCAATAACGACAGTGTAAAATAAATAATTAAAATACTGAGCTATATTGTATGCTCAAAAAAATTGCACAATTATATTATTTCATACTAATACAATTGCTCAGAGAAATATATTTTGTAATGTTTATTTCTCTCAAAAAGGTAAGGGTCAAAATGATTGACTCCCCTAAAGATTCTACCCAATAAAGTAGTCCAAAGTATTTTTTGACTACTTTATAGTATTCGGTCCCATATTCTTAGCATGCAATGACAACATCAAGCTTGTGACTCTACACACGTGTTGGATGTATATGCAGTTCGTTTAGGTTGTGTTATAGATTCTTTTGTGCCCAATAGAAATGAATGGTAAATAATGTATTGTGTCATTTTGGAGTCACTTTTATTGCAAATAAGAATAAAACATGTTTCTAAACACTTCTACATTCATGTGAGTGCTACCATGGTTACGGATAATCCTTGTTGTTTACAAAGCGCGTGACAAATAAAATTAGATTTTGTGTATTTTTCTCTCTGTTCTAGAAACCACTATCACTGAGAATTTCACTAGTCCACTTCCTGGCTGATATGTGTGTGTGTGTGTGTGTGTGTGTGTGTGTGTGTGTGTGTGTGTGTGTGTGTGTGTGTGTGTGTGTGTGTGTGTGTGTGTGTGTGTGTGTGTGTGTGTGTGTGTGTGTGTGTGTGTGTGTGTCTCTTGAGTGTAGTAATACATGTGTGAACTGTGTATCTGTCTCTATTGAACCAGTATCCCTACACATAGGGTACTGGAACTGACCCTGTATTATAGTACGCTTACTTACTTTGTGTTCTATCTTCTTTCTTCTTTTCATATCTTGTGTGTTTTTGGTTCTACCTTGTTATTTTTAGTATTACACTGTTATTGATTACTGCTTTGCTGGGGTTAGAGCTGGAAGGAAAGGCATTTTAATGTACTTGTGCATGTGACATAAAAAAATTGAAATGAAACTACCGGTCATTTCCGTCCTCCAAACGGGACGCTGGGACAGTTGCACCTATAATCTAAACCAGCACCTTCATCAGAGACCACCACATGGTGACACTCTTTTTCACAGTTTGTTTCTCACACACACTGACTACATTTTACAAGTTCATATAGGCTAATAACCAGTTATTCTCATGTTTAGGTAGCCTAAAGGAAAACAGTGACATTTTGAAGAAAGACAAGCATTTAGGAGTAATGATGAACCCAGACAGTTCCACCGTGTTTTCGGATAGGCCCACATCAAAACACAGAACCATTTGATTGAAGCATTTTCTCATGTAAGGACAGACGGATGGACTTCATTTACAAGTAAAGGTAGACCTAAATGCATTTCCCAGGGATAGGCTACTGTTGACATCGTGACCTGTTGTCTTTGCTGCTCATTTCAGATCGATCCGTGTTGGAGAAAGCTACAGGATCGAATGATTTTAGGGTGATCTGGTGTTGGATGTGCGATGCTCCTCTTTCGTGTTTGATGATGCCCCGTAATAAGACGACGCAATCTGACTCCATAAAGATGAATAGTAAAGTGCAACCGAGACTCTTAAAGAGCTACAGGAACAGACTATCAAGAAAGGTCTGAGAATTGTCTATCAAAGCAAATGGGTTTAATATCATTGTAAAAATGAACGATTGCATTACAAGGCAATACTGCAGCAGAGTGACTGAGTGATCCTGGGACGGCCTCTTCGTCTCAATAGTATGTCTCTTGGTACACCCAACCTGAATGAAGATACCATTCCCGACCTCTTCGTCTCAATAGTATGTCTCTTGGTACACCCAACCTGAATGAAGAGACCATTCCCGAGAGAAGAAACAAATGACTTCCATTTCATCTTGCCACACTGCAAATCTCCACGAGACAAATGATAAAATACCGCACTCCCAATCTTACATGTCATTGTCATGTTCTTGTACAATAATTGACAGTGACGGCCAATTGTCGGCGTTAACTTAAAAACTTGTTGTCGTCGGTAGACCCTGAGCACTTACCTCCTGAGTTCCGTCGCATGATGTATTTTCTAACCTCATCATAGATGAAGATGAGCAGGGTGTAGGGAAAGGCACATACCCACCAGAAAGGCCTGAGGAAAAAGACAAGGAAATAGAAAAGAAAAAGATTTGAGGTAAAAGTGAATGAAAGACAAGTGGAAAGAGGGAAGGAAAATAAATAAATAAATAAATTGAGCGTAAATCTGGGAGCTGCGTATTCTTCCTTGGTTGGGTAGTAAACTCCATTACACTGGAGCTGCGTATTGATCCTGTGAGACCGCAGTAGTTTCCGCCCTTTATAATATCCACCCATTTTCCACCTCATCTTTTAAAACAGAGGGTGACCTTTGTTCCAGATGAGCATAATATAATCTGGTATAATCTATAATCTGAAGGGTCTATTGCTCACTTGAGTGGGTACATTCTGATGGCAACGTCCATTCCAGGGCAGTAGGACAGGAAGAGAGCCAGGGCAGATTCTGAACAAAGTCCGAAGATGAGAACACGGTTCCTGAGGTGGGAGGAAAAACAAATTCATTTTGATGGATTTAAAACCAACAGGGTGGATATTGATTTTTGAAGTGAGTCGCAGGGCTGTATGAACGTGTGTGTGTGTGTGTGTGTGTGTGTGTGTGTGTGTGTGTGTGTGTGTGTGTGTGTGTGTGTGTGTGTGTGTGTGTGTGTGTGTGTGTGTGTGTGTGTGTGTGTGTGTGTGTGTGTGTGTGTGTGTGTGTGTGTGTGTGTGTGTGTGTGTGTGTGTGTGTGTCTTAGGACCCAGACCACAGAGATCGATGTGTGTACTTACTTCATTAGTCCCTGCTGAAAGAAGGAGTTCTTCCTGGTCTTACAGACGATCAAAACGGCCCACTGTGCAATCACAACAGCGGCGAAGTACGCTGTGTGGCAGGTGAACTCAATTATCTTTCTGCTCTCATATGTCTGAAGGATAAGGGGAGAGAGAGAGAGGGGGAGAGAGAGAGAGAGGGGGGAGAGAGAGAGAGAGAGCGCGTGATGGGGGGGGGGGGGGCAAGAGGGGAGAGAGAGGGGGGAGAGAGAGAGGGGGAAGAGAGAGAGGGGGAAGAGAGGGGGGGAGAGAGCACGAGATGGGGGGGCAAGAGGGGGAGAGAGAGAGAGAGGGAAAGAGGGGGGGGAGAGAGGGGGAGAGAGAGGGAAGAGATGTGGATAGATAGGGAAAACAGAGGGGAGAAGGGGGAACGTGTTTATTACAATGTTACTAAATGTGTGGTGAGAATGTGAGCAAGCGGCAGCAGTGGAATCCACAAGCACAAATGGAGGAATAGTAGCAAGCTGTCTACGAAGCCCAAAGCACAGAGAGGACGTTGGGGGTTGTGTGGTGCAGGGCCGAGGCTACAGACCTGTCTCTCTGGCATTGACTGTTCATCCACTGACTATCTGAAATGCAAGCTGTGCAACAACCCTGATCCATAATCCCAGCCATGACTTCCAAACTTTTTTTAATACTATATCACATTTATTGATTTATTTAGTTTTCTTGAATTTCGTGATGGAATAAACTTACTGGAATGAACAAAATAAAAAAAAATGGGAGAGACTGAAAAAGTTCAAATGGAGAACTCATCACACAAGAAGGTACTCAAAACAAGGCTAATGCTAATCCCTTCATATAAATGTAATGAAGAGAACAGGATAGGAGCTATAAACCGGGCAATTTGACTGGTAAACTGATGCCAGCCCATCCATTATGCCGTCATTGACTTGAACGGAGATGCCATTTCTATTCATTCTATTTCTATGAATCCGTTAGTAAGATAGCAGTACTCAGTAGCAGTACTCACCCACTGCTGGCCGTAGCTGTCCTCCAAGTCGTTGATATACTGGTTTTCCCAGTCCAAACGGATTCCTAGCAAGTCCATGGGATAGAACCCGTTCTCAGCCATGATTACAAAGTATGTAAAGAAGCCGGCTGCGGCCAGCATCACTCCTGTGAAGAGGAAAAAGGAGGAGAGCATTTGGTAACACTTTATTTGGATAGTCTGTAGAGCATCTACAGACTAACATCAGTAACATTTCACCTAACTATCTACTAACCCTAGTCCTAACCATAACTTTACCTTACCCTAACCATGGCAAGCAGTTGCTAATCAACTGATAGTCTGTTGATAGTATGATGTTTTGTTGATAATACAGATGGACTATCTACAGACTAACATCAGTAACATTTCACCTAACTATCTACTAACCCTAGTCCTAACCATAACTTTACCTTACCCTAACCATGGCAAGCAGTTGCTAATCAACTGATAGTCTGTTGATAGTATGATGTTTTGTTGATAATACAGATGGACTATCTACAGACTATAACATCAGTAACATTTCACCTAACTATCTACTAACCCTAGTCCTAACCATAACTTTACCTTACCCTAACCATGGCAAGCAGTTGCTAATCAACTGATAGTCTGTTGATAGTATGATGTTTTGTTGATAATACAGATGGACTATCCTAATAAAGTGTGACCAAGTATTTTGTCAGTGAAGACACATTGATCAGATTGTAAATGTGCTATGAAACAGACTGGTCAACATACAACTCATAAAGGCCTAAACAGAAGCCTTACCAAATTGACCATAGGCCACACTAATGAGTCTCTCGTTCACCAGTCGGTCTGTTTTGGGGTTCCGTGGCTGTCTCTTCATGATGTCGTTCTCAGCTTGTTCATAGGCCAGGGAGATAGCGGGGATCTTGAAGGTAACAATGGGAAAGGAACACCCGAATTAGAGACATATCGATGGTCACTTCGATGTTTGTGAGAATATCTTCTGAACAACCTCTGAAATGACCACGGACATTGTTCGTGGTGATGCACCAGAACGAACTCATGATCAGATTGTTCACTAAAGAGGAATATCCACATCTGAAAGACCCACCATGTCAGTTCCCAGGTCGATGCAGAGGATGGTGACGGTCCCTAGGGCCAGTGGAATGTTGGCGAGGAGCAAGAAGAGGAAGGGGGTCATCTCTGGAATTTTACTGGACAGGGTGTAGGTGATGGACTTCTTCAAGTTGTCAAAGATCAGACGGCCTGGGGGGAAATGGAGGATGGACGGGATAGTCAGGGTGATGACAGAAGGATGGAAAGACACAGCAGATTGATAATCATCAGCAGAGCTCCTCATACCCTCTTCAACACCAGTCACGATGGAGGCAAAGTTGTCATCCAGGAGGATCATGTCTGCAGCCTGCTTGGAGACGTCAGATCCAGCGATACCCATAGCAACACCGATGTCAGCTTTCCTCAGAGCAGGGGAATCGTTCACACCATCGCCTGTCACAGCCACAATGGCCCCCTGTGGATAAGTAAGAGAGGTTTTTAGTAGGATCGGACCCTTTTTTCAATTTTCGCCTAAAATGACATACCGAAAATCTAACTGCCTGTAGCTCAGGACCGGAAGCGCGGATATGCATATTCTTGATAAAATTTGAAAGGAAACACTTTGAAGTTTGTGGAAATGTGAAATGAATGCAGGAGAATATAACACATTAGATCTGGTAAAAGACAATACAAAGAAAAAAACATGCATTTTTTGTATTTTTTCGCACCACCATCTTTGAAATGCAAGAGAAAGGCCATAATGTATTATTCTAGCCCAGTTGCAATTTAGATTTTGGCCACTAGATGGCATCATTTTATGTGCAAAGTTTTAGACTGATCAAATGAACCATTGAATTTTTGTTTAAAATGTTGTATAAGACTGCCCAAATGTGCCTAATAATGGTTTAATAATAACTTTCAAGTTCATAACTGTGCGCTATCCTCAAACAATAGCATGGTATTATTTCATTGTAATAGCTACTGTAAATTGGACAGTACCGTTAGAGTAATAAAAATGTAAGCTTTCTGCCAATATCAGATATGTCTATGTCCTGGGATATGTTCTTGTTACTTACAACCTCATGCTAATCACGTTAACCTATGTTAGCTCAACCGTTCCATGGGGAACCCACCAATCCTGTAGAGGTTAAAGATCTTAGCAACGAAAGATGCAATGATACTGACTAACTCATAAGCATTGATTCATTAACTCAATAGTACCTGACGCTGGCAACCCTCCACAATAATCAGTTTCTGCTGAGGAGAAGTTCTTGCAAACACAATCTCAGTGTGATGCATCAGGATGTCATCCAACTCTTCGGGGGTCATGTCCTTCAGCTCTCCACCATGGACAACACAGGCCTTGGCATCTCTGCATGGCACAAAGACGGAAAGTTATAATATAAGCTAAATATAACTGGCTTGTATTTTTCACAAAACGGCTAAATCTAGGTTTCTTTCACTCCTCTTTAAGTGTAGACAGTGTGATGACATACACTGAAATGTTCCCGAACAAACTGCAACATACCTTGGGTTGACCTCAGAAACTGGGATTTTCAGACGAGCAGCAATTTCCTCAACAGTCTCGTTGCCCTCAGAGATGATGCCCACACCCTTGGCAATGGCCTTCGCAGTGATGGGATGATCCCCAGTGACCATGATAACCTAAGGGTAGGACGGGAACTTGAGTGGCCTGTTCACAGTGGCTGCTACGTGTGATGACCGAAGAGTCTTGAGTTTACTATGATATTGCCATACCTTGATTCCAGCACACCTGCACTTGCTCACAGCGTCAGGCACAGCAGCACGGGGAGGGTCAATCATGGACATGAGGCCAACGAAGCACAGATTCTCAGTGGGAAAGTTCACATCTTCACAGTCAAAGTCAAAGCCTTCTGGAAACTGGTCATCAGGGAGCTGGAAATGGCAGAAACCTGGAAAGGACGCAGAGGCAGAAACAACCTAGAACAAATTCTTCATGTTTAAGACTGTACATTAGCTCACAAACCTTTGAATGAATATGTTTCCATATTGGTGTGCCCTCTTACCCAGCACTCTCTCTCCCAGTCCTCCTAGCGCTTCGTATGCTTTCTGAAATGATTCCTTTATCTCGTCATCCAGAGGATGTTCTTTGCCTTGGAGCAAGATGGTGGAGCAGCTGTCCAGGATCCTCTCAGGGGCTCCCTTCATCACCAGCAGATGATTGGACTCGCTGGCCGTGCTGTCCTCATGAATGGAGAGCTAGTGGAAGATGAGATGACACCATGAAGAGGGTTGACTTTATTTTAAATAACTCAGAAGGGAACCAGTGAGCCTGGTAAAGTAAAGTTACGGCTACTTATTGGTTGTAGATACCCAGTAGCAGTTACAAGCTGACTGGATGTAGATACCCAGTAGCAGTTACAAGCTGACTGGATGTAGATACCCAGTAGCAGTTACAAGCTGACTGGATGTAGATACCCAGTAGCAGTTACAAGCTGACTGGATGTAGATAACCAGTAGCAGTTACAAGCTGACTGGATATAGATACCCAGTAGCAGTTACAAGCTGACTGGATATAGATACCCAGTAGCAGTTACAAGCTGACTGGATGTAGATAACCAGTAGCAGTTACAAGCTGACTGGATATAGATACCCAGTAGCAGTTACAAGCTGACTGGATGTAGATACCCAGTAGCAGTAATAAGCTGACTGGATATAGATACCCAGTAGCAGTAACAAGCTGACTGGATATAGATACCCAGTAGCAGTAACAAGCTGACTGGATATAGATACCCAGTAGCAGTAACAAACTGACTGGATATAGATACCCAGTAGCAGTTACAAGCTGACTGGATGTAGATACTCAGTAGCAGTTACAAGCTGACTGGATGTAGATACCCAGTAGCAGTTACAAGCTGACTGGATGTAGATACCCAGTAGCAGTTACAAGCTGACTGGATGTAGATACCCAGTAGCAGTTACAAGCTGACTGGATATAGATACCCAGTAGCAGTTACAAGCTGACTGGATGTAGATACCCAGTAGCAGTTACAAGCTGACTGGATATAGATACCCAGTAGCAGTTACAAGCTGACTGGATATAGATACCCAGTAGCAGTTACAAGCTGACTGGATATAGATACCCAGTAGCAGTTACAAGCTGACTGGATATAGATACCCAGTAGCAGTTACAAGCTGACTGGATGTAGATACCCAGTAGCAGTTACAAGCTGATTGAGAAAAGCCATCCATGATTTTAAGTCCATCACACCATATTTTAGATCGCAGTAGTAAATATGTAGGAAATATTTCAGTTTTTACTTCCATAGTTTTTTTCCCATGTGAAGCACATTGCGTTGCATTCCATGTCTGTACTTTGCTGTGTAAATAAAGCTTGATTAGATTTGATTGACCACGTGGTTACCTGGTATTTGTTGGTGGAGTTGAAGGGGATCTCAACGACTTTGCTGTACTTTTCTCTCATGTCTTTGACAGACCCACAGCACAGCTCGATACACTTCAGCAGGGCAGTTTCTGAGGCATCACCGCTCACATCTCTCTTGAGGATAGGTACGTTGTTCTGTTCTGCCAGGAAGACGGCTCGGTTGCACAGGCCAGCGACTCTAGCCAGGGCAGCCCAGGTGGCAGAGCTTTTGTCGAAAGAGGTACCACTCTGGTTCTCTGTGGTGTCAGCGTCATGGATCTGGTTGTCGAACCACATGTGAGCCACAGTCATTCTGTTCTGGGTCAGGGTGCCAGTCTTGTCGGAGCAGATTGTGGAGGTGGACCCCAAGGTCTCCACAGCTTCCAGATTCTTCACCAGGCAGTTCTTCTTGGCCATACGCTTGGCAGTCAGAGTTAGACACACCTAAGAAGGAAATCCATAGCAGAGGGTTAAATAATAGAAAATTAGACAAAATATGTTTTGTTGTTGTAACAAAACACATATTTTGTCAAATGTTGTATACATTTTCTTCATTAAGTTTTTGTTAAACGTGATTTTTCATCAGCACTCACAGTTACAGTAGCCAGGAGACCCTCTGGCACATTAGCGACGATGATTCCAATGAGGAAGATGATGGATGGCAGCCATCCATAGCCCAGAATGACGGAAAGGATTAAGAAAGTCACACCAAAGAAGACGGACACACCGGTGATGATTTCAATGAAGTGATCAATTTCAATTCCGAGAGGCGTCTGCCCACTTTCCAGACTCATGGCCAATGCGGCGATACGACCCATGATAGTGTGGTCACCAGTGTTGATGACGATACCTCTGGCAGTTCCTGGAAGGGTCAAAAATTGAGTATGTGGTTTAGAACAGGGTTCTCCAACTGGCGTCCCGTGCGCCGAATTTGGAACGCGGGTGGTTTTATTTTGCCTTCCCATGATTTCTGAGCAATTTTTAAAATAGATATACATATAACAAAATTGTTAAAATAATATATAAAAAAACATTATAATATATATATATATATATAAATATAATAAATATATATATTATTAAAAAAAAATATATATATATATATATTTTTTTTTTTTTGGGGGGGGGTCAGGAAATCAGCTCCAGGTGATTTTAATTTGGGAAATATGTTCACAAGTATTCCCACACATAATAGAGAGACACGTGATCATATACAACTGTAAGCAAAGGTTTGAAATGATGATGTTTTAGTCAAATATGATATCTGTTTGGGCTTCTTGCAGCCAATTATGTTCTGGCTCCCTGACCAGGGATCTCATGATCTCTGAATTCTACGATTGTATGATTCTCACATTAGCATTGGTTGGCTCTTCCTCTGAGGTGACCTGGATAATGTGGGCTCAAGAAAAAAAATGGATGATTTGATGATTCCTAGTTTAGAATCACAAAGAGGCAATTCAGACAATTGAACACTTTTCCTATGCCTCCTTTCCAACCCACTTCTCAGTAGTTGGTATTCAGACTTACTTTATGGAGGCGCTTAACAAGGTTTCCTTGCGAGCACTGAATACATGTAATTAAACCTCAGAAAACACACCCACTTGGTGGCCTACCAATTCAATCAGGGAGTTTTTGTTTAATTCGTTTTTCTGTTAATTTATCTAAAGTCATCTCTTTAAATACCTGTGTACCTTATATTTGAATTTGATCGCCACAAGACTTGATTGTAGAGAATGTGTTGAGAATATAGAACGATAGAGACAAATATGTGTTTTCAAGGCTGTTTCAGAACCCACGCATACATTTTAAAACACTGATTTTACACATTATTTGTGTTTAGGGAATAATCATAAATCCTACTTCATGGAAAAATAAAGCCTTTATGCACAAATAAAGGTGTTTTGATTCATTTTGAAAGTCGCCACATTCAGTTAATCAATGGTAACGTTGAAATTAGTCTAACCTATAATAGTTTTATAATTATAACATGGAGAATAGTATAAAATAGTATGATATAGTAAATATACCCTAATTGCCCGCACTGATCATGGAACTGTGCAAAGTGTTGCGCTGTGCGTCAAGATCCATGTTTTAGTTTAGTTTATTTTATTTTTACAGGGACAGTGCACATTAATCAACGTTTCAGTAAAAGTGCCGGTTTTAGCCCGCCGGTTAATTTTCAACGGCAGTCCCTGGGCAGGTTATATATATCGGTTACAGCTCCAGAATGATTTAACAGGCCTATAAACCCCAGATTTATTTTTACTACAATTTGTATTGGGCCTTCATGAAATAGTATACACTATTACTTGACCCTCAGCCACAGACACAAAGACGTGACAGCGTTTTCAGATGAATGCGAGAAAGGTAGGCTAAATCAAACGATGTGATGGTGTGGTGGAATGATACGAATGTAGAGAAGGGAACGAACACTAAATATACGTGGTTATTATGTACAGTCACCGACCGATAGTGGCTAATAAAAAAACAAGAAACGTTGGAGAATATGTTTAAAACACCCCAAAGGGCACAAAGGTTACATTTGGCGCAACTCTTTACCTTGTCATCCCATTTGGCGCGTGTCTCCAAATTTAATCCCTGCAAGTTATAAAGCCATACAATAAAAAAAAATCTGCATAACGGCACATATTTCATACTTCACTGAGGGGATTACTCATTTACCTAGCTCTTATCAATTAGCTCTTGTCAATTTATAATTTACAGTGCATGGAGAATGCTGTTACTTCTATCAGGGAAAAATAAAGTAGATGCTTTTCCACTTATAACCGGCATGTTTGCTCGACCTTATTAATGGTGATGGAATTATTTGGGTATTAAATCAAGGTCAGACACACCTCCGACACACCTCCATTTCTGGCGTTACCCACATGCTTAAATTCAATGGCAGAATACAAACAGAATAGAAACAAATAAACAGTGCATACAACATGAATAAAGTTCAATACACGCGCTTTTAACTCCGGTCTGAATCCCCTCTTAAAATAACGAATATATACAAGAAATTTGAACTATTCAATAATTGTAGATAGTTACAGAAGGTACTTACCCTCAACACAGTTGGTAGAGAAGAAGGCAATGTTCCTGGTTTCCAGGGGTTGTCATTGCTAAAATCGGGACTACGAGTTTGGGGCTCAGATTCACCAGTGAGAGAGGAGTTGTCCACCTGAGTGGGGAAAGATAATTGTGTCAATTACAACAACGAATGAATTACATTTACGTGACACATGACTTAATGTTTTTTAAAGTATCCACCTTGCAGCCGCTGGCAGAGACGATACGCAAATCAGCTGGTATCCTATCTCCGCCGTTCACCTCCACTATATCGCCAACCACCACTTCTTCAGTGTTGATGTTCTTCTTCTCACCGTCACGGACTACCAGGGCTTGCTACAAGGAAGATGACACGATTAACATCCGCACACGTAACTATATGATAGAGTTCTTCTCAGAGGAGTTTGAAAAGGCAGAAGTCTAACCTGCGGGACCAGGTTTTTGAAGGAGTCCATGATCTTTGAGCTCTTGGCTTCTTGGTAGTAGGAGAAACAACCGGTGATAATGACGACAACAGCGAGCACAAGGCCCAGGTACAACTATTAAGAAGAGGCAGAATGATTATGAGAATATTGTGTTATCATTAAGTAGGAAAAGCCTTTCAGGCACTAGAGGCTTCATCTCAAATTATCTCTGAATTCTACGATTGTATGATGATTCTCACATTAGCATTGGTCGGCTCTTCCTCTGAGGTGACTTGGATAATGTGGGCTATGAAGCAGAGCACAGCTCCGATCCACAGCAGCATGCAGAACCCGCCAAAGAGCTGTTTGCAGAACTTCACCCACTCAGGGGTAGTGCGGGGAGGAGTCAGGGTGTTTGGGCCATCCCGAAGAAGGATCTCCTTAGCCCGAACCGAGGATAGACCCTAGGTGGGGGAAGAAGGAGAGAGGGAAAATGTAAAGAGAAGGGGAAAGGAGGAGGGAGGGAAGGAGGAAAGAGAAGGGGAAAGGATGAGGGAGGGAAGGAGGAAAGAGAAGGGGAAAGGAGGAGGGAGGGAAGGAGGAAAGAGAAGGGGAAAGGAGGAGGGAGGGAAGGAGGAAAGAGAAGGGAAAGGAGGAGGGAGGGAAGGAGGAAAGAGAAGGGAAAGGAGGAGGGAGGGAAGGAGGAAAGAGAAGGGAAAGGAGGAGGGAGGGAAGGAGGAAAGAGAAGGGAAAGGAGGAGGGAGGGAAGGAGGAAAGAGAAGGGAAAGGAGGAGGGAGGGAAGGAGGAAAGAGAAGGGAAAGGAGGAGGGAGGGAAGGAGGAAAGAGAAGGGAAAGGAGGAGGGGGAGGGAAGGAGGAAAGAGAGGGGGAAAGGATGAGGGAGGGAAGGAGGAAAGAGAAGGGAAAGGAGGAGGGAGGGAAGGAGGAAAGAGAAGGGAAAGGAGGAGGGAGGGAAGGAGGAAAGAGAAGGGAAAGGAGGAGGGAGGGAAGGAGGAAAGAAAAGGCACAAAGTAAGCAAAGTGATGTCACACAATCTGAAAATATATGTTTTACTCCAAATTGTGTAAACTTTAGGAAGATATAGATATGTTTCATATGTTACGATTCGGTGTTAGATAGTGATGCCATCTTGACTTAGAAGGCAGAGGAAGTTCTACCAACGCAAATTACAGTCAGCTTTCATCCGTAGGAGCTACTGATCCAACTGGTTGTCAATGTTACAAACGGAGGCACACATGAACACACATAGATATTCACTCACCCTGGCTAAGTCTGTGCCGTATTTCCTGTTAAGCTCATCCAAGGTCAACTTGTGGTCATCCTGAGAGAGAGAGAGAGAGAGAGAGAGAGAGAGAGAGAGAGAGAGAGAGAGAGAGAGAGAGAGAGAGAGAGAGAGAGAGAGAGAGAGAGAGAGAGAGAGAGAGAGAGAGAGAGAGAGAGAGAGAGAGAGAGAGAGAGAGAGAGAGAGCTTGTTGTTCTTTAATCTTTCCACATTGGTAGAAGTTAACAGAACATTTAGTGATGAAACACATTTCTCTAATAGTTTGAACTGATTCTATGTATGACAAGGTCATGCAGCACAGATTTGACCTTAAACCATAGAAGAGTCATTTGTTTCTGTATGATGGATGGAATCACTCTGATTCGTGATTGAATCCATTACTGAATGTTACCTTCTGCCCCGAATAAGTACTGCACAGTGCACATATCCGTTTTCCTATTTCGCTACATGTAAGAAAGCAGTTTCCAATGAAAGGCTACTGTTTCTCTCAAGTTTAAACACAGGCTATTGGGGTTTTAGAACTGCCCCCAAGACTCACTGCAGAGTGATAGTAAGTAAATGAAAATGCAAATCTGTAAACCAAAGAGCTTTATACAGGCTTGATAGGTTGTGTGCTGCACCTTTTCTGGCCCACAGAGATGAATAGGGTTACACTGTAAAGGGGTTGCCGTGAATTTTACAGTAACTTACAGGCAGCTAGTGGTAAGTTACTGTATTTAATATTGCCTACTTGTAATATGAATAAAGTATGAAAGCAATTACTGTGTAATGACAGTAAAATATCATAGAATTTACTCTATTATACGGTTAAAAATAAAACATATTTTATTGTCACACACTGGACAGGTTCAGTGAAATGTGTTTTACAGTTATATTGTCACACCCTGACCATAGTTTGCTTTGTATGTTTCTATGTTTTGTTTGGTCAGGGTGTGATCTGAGTGGGCATTCTATGTTGGATGTCTTGTTTGTCTATTTCTATGTCTGGCCTGATATGGTTCTCAATCAGAGGCAGGTGTTAGTCATTGTCTCTGATTGGGAACCATATTTAGGTAGCCTGGGTTTCACTGTGTGTTTGTGGGTGATTGTTCCTGTCTCTGTGTTTTGCACCAGATAGGGCTGTTTTTGGTTTTCCACGTTTTTGTAGTGTTCATGTTTATCTTTTGTTATTAAACATGAATCAAAGAAACCACGCTGCATTTTGGTCCGCCTCTACTTCACCTAAAGAGAACCGTTACATATATACACAGTTAAAGTTGAAAATGTGTGAAAAACAGTCAATACTACTGACTGTAATTGAAATGAATTGAGGGGAGAAGGGGTTTGTATTTCACAGTGTTTTACACGACATGGGATTGGTACAAGCAGGTTAGCTGTTAGGTAGTGCTTACACATTATAGCATATCAATTCATATTTTGTGTTTCATATCATTAGCACTTCTAGAGGCCTTAACAAAGGCTTCCAAACGGTCAGCGACTACAGGGCAAAATGACATGGCAAAATGCTCAACCATGACAGGTTTAAGGCTTACTGCCACTTCAGTATGTTCCCTATACATTTGAAATGGTTGGGGCGCTACTACCACACACCAGTTAAATTCATACAACGTTCTCGATAACGGGTGCAACAAATACAGCCTCTTACAAGGCAAGCCTCGAAATATGGTAATGAGCCAGAAACAACAACACCATGCACCCACTGGTGGTCAAAACGTTTTAGGAGCTACAACATTTTTTTTATGGTAGTGAATTCTGTGGGATGGAATTACAGTACCATTTGAAATACAGCAATTCTTTCCCCGCCCAAATTACTGTATAACATTACTGCATTAATATGTTATTTACTATAGTTTTTTTGGTTTCATTATCTTTGACACGCCTTCCTTCAGGAAACCTACTGAAAAAATACTGAAAGAAAGCATTTTCCATAACTTGTAGGTAGTAGGATTGAAGTCTGAATGGATAATTTCTCACTTATGGGTGGCTCACAATGGGGAATATAATTGGCAGGATATATGCATATTAAATACTGTTGTAGTTAATAAAGTAAAATAAGTGTAGTGTTTTTGTGGACTGTTGTGTTTTTGTGAACATTACTGTAGTATTTTCTACAGTGTTAAAAAACAAACAATAATACTGTCATATTTTCTATAGCATTCTACAGTATACTACAACATTCTACAGTATACTACAACATTCTACAGTATACTACAACATTCTACAGTAAGTACTACACATGATCGAGGGATACTACAGTGTACAGTATAGTATTCTACAGTTTCATGTAGAATTTTATAGTTAGAACTGTAGTATTCTACAGTCAACTGTTGTCTTTTTTCATGTGGGAAAAAAACTTTTTTCATTACAGTGTACTATATAACTTTGTCTTTTCTTATAGAAAACACAAACATTTTGAAGCTATGTCATTGTATATATTATAAACAAATTGCATATGGATTCATGTGCACTGTCCATGTCATCTAATGTCATTATATGAATAAATAATCAGTTTTCCTCACCAGGTCAACTTCCTTTTTCAGGTCATCCTTATCCATCTTCTCCTTCGCTTTCTTCACCTGCTTTTCACTCTTCTTCTTTCCATCGTCCTCGGAGGTCGCCGCCAGTTTATAATCATCTTTCCCCTTCTGTATGTCAAACACACGTTAATGATGAGAAGCTGCAAACTATCAATGTGCCTCTTTGCTCATCGGGTCTAGAAATTCCATTTAGAAATGTATCCCCTTAAGAAGCAGCAATTAATATGAAATATAGAGAAATCTTTTTTTGCAAGTATATGAACTGTAAAATAACATATTTTTAGTGAAGATGAAAGAACACAAAATAAGTCTATTAAAATCCCGATAATCAAAAGTGCAATGCAGACTTACTACAAGCCCCATCCTTGCACCTCTGTCTCAATCCCAGTGGTTTTGTGAAGATCATTTATTTCCTCCTTATCCTGAGAAACTGCACCTGTTGCACGTCTACACCTGCCTCTCTCCCTTTTTCTCCACGTCTCGAGGCAACCAAGAGCTCCCTGGGTAGCTAACTGAGGATGGAATATTTATATGGTTTACCTGGCCAAGGGGAGGTGCACAGGAGGAATGAATCAGATGTGTGGAGAAGGGACCGAGGATGGGAGGGGTTGTGGAGAAGGATCTGTGCCAATCTTCACCTGTACAGCTAGGTCATTTTGACCATGAGCCCCCATAACGAAAGCATCCCTGTCGGAAGTTGATGGTACTCACAATAAACACATGGGTTCAAAATAACACAACCAGTGACCCAACCATTTGCCACTATAGTACCTACAATACCATGTGTATATAGGTAGTTGGAAGTTGAAAGTACTCACAATAAACAAATGGGTTAAAAATAACCCAACCAGTAATTCAACTTTAGCACCTACCACATGTAGATATTTGAGTAGCAATCTGAAAAATCTTCTAAATGTTCTTAAATGTGATGTTTTGTTGCCTCTGGGGCAATTCAGAAAGCTGATTGAGGACCTTATTACTGATGAATGTGATGTTTTGAATGACCATGTTTTTCTTTCTGCTTGCATTTTGTATTTAAATTTTGATTTCATTCATTTAGGACTCATCTGTAAAAGAAACCTTGGTCTCAGTTTAACTCCATGATAAAATAAAGAAATAAAGGTATTCGTGAGTTTACAGAACTCCCACGGAAAACAAAGATGTTAACAATAACCCAACCAGTAAAGGATGAGGACAATGAATGAACGGAGAACATGGTTTCTCTCTGCAGTATTTGTCACTCACTGGTTGAATAGAACCAAAACCTGCTCCTTTGAAGCTGAATACAGAGTGATGTCATGAAAAGCTGACTAAGGGGAAATCTGCGGTTTCTACTTCCGTTTTCATATGTACCTATTGATTCTTGAAGTGCGTACCCTTGAAACACGCAAGAAGAGAGGTTGTGTTTTGGTAGACAGAGTGGAAGGCCGTGGGTGGCTGTTTAGTAAACCTCTTGTCTGTTTGTGGTTGTGGGATCATGTCTATGTTCCCTTAGTGAGGGGATCCACTGTAGCATGAATTAATAAATAAGGACCAATAACAGATCAGATCCATGTTTATTGGAACACATTGTTTTTGTCCTTTTCATAGAACCGGGAATATAGACAAAAGGTCATATTGATTTTTATTTAATCAGGATCCCCATTAGCCGACGCCAAAGGCTACACCTTCTCTTACTGGGGCTCGATGCATAACAAAACATACATTACAGTTAACCTGCCCTGGGATAACGATAGTTACAGTTAACCTGCCCTGGGATAACGATAGTTACAGTTAACCTGCCCTGGGATAACGATAGTTACAGTTAACCTGCCCTGGGATAACGATAGTTACAGTTAACCTGCCCTGGGATAACGATAGTTACAGTTAACCTACCCTGGGATAACGATAGTTACAGTTAACCTGCCCTGGGATAATGATAGTTACAGTTAACCTGCCCTGGGATAACGATAGTTACAGTTAACCTGCCCTGGGATAACGATAGTTACAGTTAACCTGTCCTGGGATAACGATAGTTACAGTTAACCTGCCCTGGGATAACGATAGTTACAGTTAACCTGCTCTGGGATAACGATAGTTACAGTTAACCTGCCCTGGGATAACGATAGTTACAGTTAACCTGCCCTGGGATAACGATAGTTACAGTTAACCTGCCCTGGGATAACGATAGTTACAGTTAACCTGCCCTGGGATAACGATAGTTACAGTTAACCTGCCCTGGGATAACGATAGTTACAGTTAACCTGCCCTGGGATAACGATAGTTACAGTTAACCTGCCCTGGGATAACGATAGTTACAGTTAACCTGCCCTGGGATAACGATAGTTACAGTTAACCTGCCCTGGGATAACGATAGTTCGAACTATGCTTTTTGGAAAGTAACTATTTCTGTTGGAATAAATAGTTACTTTTGAGGTAACTATAACTGTTTGAATACAGATCGTTAAAAAGTACTACTTATCAAAACTATTTGAATATGTGTAACGGGGGAGAACCATCAACCTATTTTGAACGTATCGGTGTTGGTCTGCCTGTGCCAGGTGTATGTGATTGCTCATTAAGGGCGTGGCCTTGTGTATAAAGCCTTCCTGTTTGTGTCATTCAGGGGATCGCGTTACGATGTGCTGGACGTTGTTGGGTTTACTGAAGTTAGTATGAGAAATAGGAATGATTGTGAATGTAGTGTTTTTTAGGCGTTGGTGCCCATATTCCATCTTGAGCTGCTCTCCTTCTCCCTGGGCTCTATATGTGTTACAACACATTGTTATTGTCTGAGTATGTGAATGAAACGTGAATAAACCTTGTGATATTTGTTTGTGCGAAATCTGATATTGCCATCTGCTGAAGTCTGTCTTGTAGGACAGTTGTACGGAGCTTCTGGAACGGATGTATAGGAATGATGTCGTCCTGTGGAGATGTCTGTCTTGTGATGCTGAAAATGAAAATACATTGTTGCATCCTAATACTGTTGTCGGTTTCCAATGTTCCAGTCCTTGGTGTAAATAATCGAATGTTTAGATTAGTCCCGAGGATGTAACCTCTCCGTATTGTAAAGTTGGTGTAGTACTGCTACTGAGAGGATATGTGTGTAAATCCACGTTACACACAGATCTCAGGAAGTGACTACTTTTCTGAAACTATTGGATTGGCTGGTTTCAACTAACGGCAGGGCTGTATCTGGAGCTGCATGTTGAAGATAGAAATTGAATGAATAGAGCACACACAACCTCCTATGCTATTCCAATCTGACAGTCACATTGGAGCTACACAATACATTTCTACGTGAACATTCGGTACAGTGGGGCAAAATACCAGCAACAGTGTGAGAAAACCTTGTGAAGACTTACAAAGAACTTTTGACCTCTGTCATTGCCAACAAAGGGTATATAACAAAGTATTGAGATAAACTTTTGTTATTGACCAAATACTTATTTTCCACCATAATTTGCAAATAAATTCATTGAAAATCCTACAATGTGATTTTCTGGATGTTTTTTTCTCATTTTGTCTGTCATAGTTGAAGTGTACCTATGATGAAAATTTACAGGCCTCTCTCATCTTTTTAAGTGGGAGAACTTGCACAACTGGTGGCTGACTAAATACTTTTTTGCCCCACTGTATATTTCCATTCTCCTGAATGTCCACTGCCTTAGGTGTACATAATTAAATCGAATGATATTTAACCAATGATATTTTGTACAGATAAGCATTAATAAGTTGAATGCTCAACTACTGTATGACCCTGAAAAAGTTGAAAGCTGCAATTAATTTCATGATACCTGGAAAGACAGTGTAATTCAAAGCCATTTGCAAACAGCAAGTTGGATGCTTAGCAAAACGACTTTGAACCTCTGTCCGTCTGAGGGTAAGTGTTTCAAACATGCACTATACCATCCAGCTTACTCAGAATACAAACTAACATGATTTCCCATCGACCATGGATGTAGTTGATTCCAGAAAGCAGTTTTGGGATATTTAGTTACTGTTAGCATTCTCAGTTACACTTAACATTAAATGGTTATTGTGCCTGTGTAATAAACATTGTTTTGGCGCAACATTTTATTAGCCTGTTACATAATACTTTGATACTTGCATTTTAAATGCATAGCAATGAGCTGAGTTTTTGTAGGTATTGTACACAAGGACTAGAAACTGTTTCTTATTACACTTATGCCATTCTAAAGTAATTTCCAAAGTCCTATACCAATTTTCCTATTGTAATACTCAGTTACTACACATGTATAATAACTTTATGCCGTGTTACTGTTAATTGTCTCATGAAAATATGTCAGTCAACTTGAAGCTGCAAAAGTGGTCTAAACTTACGTAAGGTGTTGGGACTCTGCTGTTGGGACAGCTTTATGTAGGCCCTAACAGTTTGTGGGCACCATTTGCCAATGTTATTGTGCAATTAATGTATTTTTGTGTTGTGTAGTGGCTTTGATGGCATTCATCAAAAAAAGTTTGCCCCACTAAGATTTACATGTTAAAATCACCACTGTAGCCAACGCCAATGGCAACAGCTAGTCTTACTGGGGTCCGGCACATAACAAAAAAATGTATGGTGGTTTGTTGGTTGGTGGTGGTGGTTTTAGTGAAGTAAGTATGAGAAATAGGAATGATTGTGAATGTAGTGTTTTTAGGCGTTGGTGCCATATTCCATCTTGAGCTGCTCTCCTTCTCCCTGGGCTCTATATGTGTTACAACACATTGTTATTGTCTGAGTATGTGAATGAAACGTGAATAAACCTTGTGATATTTGTTTGTGCGAAATCTGATATTGCCATCTGCTGAAGTCTGTCTTGTAGGACAGTTGTACGGAGCTTCTGGAACGGATGTATAGGAATGATGTCGTCCTGTGGAGATGTCTGTCTTGTGATGCTGAAAATGAAAATACATTGTTGCATCCTAATACTGTTGTCGGTTTCCAATGTTCCAGTCCTTGGTGTAAATAATCGAATGTTTAGATTAGTCCCGAGGATGTAACCTCTCCGTATTGTAAAGTTGGTGTAGTACTGCTACTGAGAGGATATGTGTGTAAATCCACGTTACACACAGATCTCAGGAAGTGACTACTTTTCTGAAACTATTGGATTGGCTGGTTTCAACTAACGGCAGGGCTGTATCTGGAGCTGCATGTTGAAGATAGAAATTGAATGAATAGAGCACACACAACCTCCTATGCTATTCCAATCTGACAGTCACATTGGAGCTACACAATACATTTCTACGTGAACATTCGGTACAGTGGGGCAAAATACCAGCAACAGTGTGAGAAAACCTTGTGAAGACTTACAAAGAACTTTTGACCTCTGTCATTGCCAACAAAGGGTATATAACAAAGTATTGAGATAAACTTTTGTTATTGACCAAATACTTATTTTCCACCATAATTTGCAAATAAATTCATTGAAAATCCTACAATGTGATTTTCTGGATGTTTTTTTTCTCATTTTGTCTGTCATAGTTGAAGTGTACCTATGATGAAAATTTACAGGCCTCTCTCATCTTTTTAAGTGGGAGAACTTGCACAACTGGTGGCTGACTAAATACTTTTTTGCCCCACTGTATATTTCCATTCTCCTGAATGTCCACTGCCTTAGGTGTACATAATTAAATCGAATGATATTTAACCAATGATATTTTGTACAGATAAGCATTAATAAGTTGAATGCTCAACTACTGTATGACCCTGAAAAAGTTGAAAGCTGCAATTAATTTCATGATACCTGGAAAGACAGTGTAATTCAAAGCCATTTGCAAACAGCAAGTTGGATGCTTAGCAAAACGACTTTGAACCTCTGTCCGTCTGAGGGTAAGTGTTTCAAACATGCACTATACCATCCAGCTTACTCAGAATACAAACTAACATGATTTCCCATCGACCATGGATGTAGTTGATTCCAGAAAGCAGTTTTGGGATATTTAGTTACTGTTAGCATTCTCAGTTACACTTAACATTAAATGGTTATTGTGCCTGTGTAATAAACATTGTTTTGGCGCAACATTTTATTAGCCTGTTACATAATACTTTGATACTTGCATTTTAAATGCATAGCAATGAGCTGAGTTTTTGTAGGTATTGTACACAAGGACTAGAAACTGTTTCTTATTACACTTATGCCATTCTAAAGTAATTTCCAAAGTCCTATACCAATTTTCCTATTGTAATACTCAGTTACTACACATGTATAATAACTTTATGCCGTGTTACTGTTAATTGTCTCATGAAAATATGTCAGTCAACTTGAAGCTGCAAAAGTGGTCTAAACTTATGTAAGGTGTTGGGACTCTGCTGTTGGGACAGCTTTATGTAGGCCCTAACAGTTTGTGGGCACCATTTGCCAATGTTATTGTGCAATTAATGTATTTTTTTGTGTTGTGTAGTGGCTTTGATGGCATTCATCAAAAAAAGTTTGCCCCACTAAGATTTACATGTTAAAATCACCACTGTAGCCAACGCCAATGGCAACAGCTAGTCTTACTGGGGTCCGGCACATAACAAAAAAATGTATGGTGGTTTGTTAGTTGGTGGTGGTGGTTTTAGTGAAGTAAGTATGAGAAATAGGAATGATTGTGAATGTAGTGTTTTTAGCCATTGGTGTCCATATTCCACCTAGCTCTCCTCCCTGGGCACGCTCTCTGTGTGTTACAGCAGATCATCATTGTCTGAGTGTGTGAATGTAGTGTTTTTAGCCATTGGTGTCCATATTCCACCTAGCTCTCCTCTCCCTGGGCACGCTCTCTGTGTGTTACAGCAGATCATCATTGTCTGTCTGAATGTGTGTGAATGTAGTGCCATTGGTGTCCATATTCCACCTAGCTCTCCTCCCTGGGCACGCTCTCTGTGTGTTACAGCAGATCATCATTGTCTGAGTGTGTGAATGTAGTGTTTTTAGCCATTGGTGTCCATATTCCACCTAGCTCTCCTCCCTGGGCACGCTCTCTGTGTGTTACAGCAGATCATCACTGTCTGAGTGTGTGAATGAAACATAGTGATATTTGTCTGTGAGAAATCTGATATTGCCATCTGTTGAAGGCTGTCTTGTAGGACAGTTGTACGGAGTTCCATGTAGGCCTATGGAGATGTCTGTCTTGCAATACTGAAAATTCAAATAAATTATTGTTGCATCCTGATATTGTCTGATTCCCATGCTCCAGTCCTTGATGTAAAGAACCTGTTATGTTTATATTAGTCCTGAGGACCTCACCTCACATATTAACAGTCCTGGGGACCTCACCTCACATATTAATAGTCCTGAGGACCTCGCCTCACATATTAACAGTCCTGGGGACCTCACCTCACATATTAACAGTCCTGAGGACCTCACCTCACATATTAACAGTCCTGAGGACCTCACCTCACATATTAACAGTCCTGGGGACCTCACCTCACATATTAATAGTCCTGGGGACCTCACCTCACATATTAATAGTCCTGAGGACCTTACCTCACATATTAACAGTCCTGAGGACCTCACCTCACATATTAATAGTCCTGGGGACCTCACCTCACATATTAATAGTCCTGGGGACCTCACCTCACATATTAACAGTCCTGAGGACCTCACCTCACATATTAACAGTCCTGGGGACCTCACCTCACATATTAATAGTCCTGGGGACCTCACCTCACATATTAGTAGTCCTGAGGACCTCACCTCACATATTAACAGTCCTGGGGACCTCACCTCACATATTAATAGTCCTGAGGACCTCACCTCACTTTTTAACAATCCTGAGGACCTCACCTCATGTATTAATATTCCTGAGGACCTCACCTCATGTATTAAAAAGTTGTATGTCTATAGGAATTATACACTGATTGTACAACACACTAGGAAAAACCTGCTCTTTCCATAACAGACTGACCAGGTGATTCCAGGTGAAAGGTATGATCCTGTATTGATCAGTGTAGATAAATGGGAGGAGACGGGTTAAAGAAGGATTTTTAAGCCTGGAGACAATTGAGACATGGATTGTGTACGTGTGCCATTCAGAGGGTGAACGGACAAGACAAAATATTGAAGTGCAATTGAACGGGGTATGGTAGTAGGTGCCAGGAACACTGGTTTGAGTGTGTCAAGAACTGCAATGCTGCTGGGTTTTTCATGCTCAACAGTTTCCTGTGTGTATCAAGAATGGTCCACCCTCCAAAGGACATCCAGCCAACTTTATTTTTTATTTATTTTATTTTATTTCACCTTTATTTAACCAGGTAGGCTAGTTGAGAACAAGTTCTCATTTACGTCTGTAACATGGCCAAGATAAAGCATAGCAATTTGACACATACAACAGCACAGATTTACACATGGAATAAACAAAACATACAGTCAATAATACAGTAGAAAAAAGAGAAGTCTATTTACAGTGAGTGCAAATGAGGTAAGATAAGGGAGTTAAAGCAATAAATAGGCCATGGTGGAAAAATAATTACAATATAGCAATTAAATACTGGAATGGTAGATGTGCATAAGATGAATGTGCAAGTGGAGATATTGGGCTGCAAAGGAGCAAGATAAATAAATACAGTATGGGGATGAGGTAGATAGATAGATGGGCTGTTTATAGATGGGCTATGTACAGGTGCAGTGATCTGTGAGCTGCTCTGACAGCTGGTGCTTAAAGCTAGTGAGGGAGATATGAGTCTCCAGCTTCAGAGATTATTGCAGTTCGTTCCAGTCATTGGCAGCAGAGAACTGGAAGGAAAGTCGACAAAAGGAGGAATTGGCTTTGGGGGTGACCAGTGAGATATACCTGCTGGAGCGCGTGCTACGAGTGGGTGCTGCTATGGTGACCAGTGAGCTGAGATAAGACGGGGCTTTACCTAGCAGAGACTTGGAGATCAAATCAAATCAAATCCAATCCAATTGTATTTGTCACATACACATGGTTAGCAGATGTTAATGCGAGTGTAGCGAAATGCTTGTGCTTCTAGTTCCGACAATGCAGTGATAACCAACAAGTAATCTAACTAACAATTCCAAAACTACTGTCTTATACACAGTGTAAGGGGATAAGGAATATATACATAAGGATATATGAATGAGTGATGGTACAGAGCAGCATACAGTAGATGGTATCGAGTACAGTATATACATATGAGATGAGTGTGTAGACAAAGTAAACAAAGTGGCATAGTTAAAGTGGCTAGTGATACATGTATTACATAAGGATGCAGTCGATGATGTAGAGTACAGTATATACATATGCATATGAGATGAATAATGTAGGGTAAGTAACATTATATAAGGTAGCATTGTTTAAAGTGGCTAGTGATATATTTACATCATTTCCCATCAATTCCCATTATTAAAATGGCTGGAGTTGGGTCAGTGTCAATGACAGTGTGTTGGCAGCAGCCACTCAATGTTAGTGGTGGCTGTTTAACAGTCCGATGGCCTTGAGATAGAAGCTGTTTTCAGTCTCTCGGTCCCAGCTTTGATGCACCTGTACTGACCTCGCCTTCTGGATGATAGCGGGGTGAACAGGCAGTGGTTCGGGTGGTTGATGTCCTTGATGATCTTTATGGCCTTCCTGTAACATCGGGTGGTGTAGGTGTCCTGGAGGGCAGGTAGGTTGCCCCGGTGATGTGTTGTGCAGTCCTCACTACCCTCTGGAGAGCCTTACGGTTGAGGGCGGAGCAGTTGCCGTTCCAGGCGGTGATACAGCCCGCCAGGATGCTCTCGATTGTGCATCTGTAGAAGTTTGTGAGTGCTTTTGGTGACAAGCCGAAATTTCTTCAGCCTCCTGAGGTTGAAGAGGCGCTGCTGCGCCTTCTTCACGATGCTGTCAGTGTGAGATAACCTGTAGCCAGTGGGTTTGTCAGCGAGTATGAAGCGAGGGCCAACCAACGAGAGCGTACAGGTCGCAAGGGTGGGTAGTGTATGGGGCTTTGGTGACAAAACAGACTTGACACAGCTGTGAGAAGCGTTGGAGTCAACGTGGGCCAGCATTCCTGTGGAATGCCTTTGCCACCTTGTAGAGTTCATGCCCTGACGAATTGAGGCTGTTTTGAGGGCAAAAGTGGGTGCAACTCAATATTAGGAAGGTGTTCATAACATTTTGTACACTCTGTGTATATTTATGTAAATCCCTCACATTACATACAGATTTCAAAGTGATTACTTTTTAACTTTTTAAATACAGATCTTAGAAGGCAACTACTTAAAAATATATTTCATTGGCTGCCTTCAAGTAATGGCAGGGCTGTACCTGGAACTCTGTGTTGAAGATAGAAATAGAATGAATAGATCACACACAACCTCCTATACTATTCCAATCTATCTGACAGTCATATTGGATCTACACAATATATTTCTATCTCAACATTCTGTTTGTCCATTCTCCTGAATGTCCTTTGCCCCAAGTGTACATAATTAAGTTAAATGATATTTAACCAATGATATTTTGTACAGATAAGTATTAATAAGTTGAATGATCAACTACTGTTTGACCCTGTCAACATGCCACCGAAAAAAAGTAAAAAGCTGCAATTAATTTTATGATGCCTGAAAATACTGCAGAGTAATTCAAAGCTGTAGTGGAAGGAGATAAGGTTGCGACTTGCAGGCACTGAGGCCCAGCGTGATGACTCAATACATTGTTTGGATGGCTGACCATCTGTGAACTATCACAGGGGTTAAACACAGCTGATCTGTGGCTTTCTCCGGGGCAGGACGTTCCTAAGGTACCCTGGGAGCGCCGACAACGTTGGAGGTGTGAAGACTGATAAAGATTTATTTACTAAATTATTATTACTGTGTGAATTAAATGATATGTTTTATTGTACTGTAAATGCTATGGGTTATTATTATTGGGTTATTATTATTGGGTTATTATTAATGGGTTCTTATGTTTTGGTTATTATTATTGGGTTATTATTATTGGGTTATTATTAATGGGTTCTTATGTTTTGGGTTATTATTATTATTATTGGGTTATTATTATTGGGCTATTATTATTGGGTTATTATTATTGGGTTATTATTATTGGGCTATTATTATTGGGTTATTATTATTGGGCTATTATTATTGGGCTATTATTATTGGGCTATTATTATTGGGTTATTATTATTGGGCTATTATTATTGGGCTATTATTATTGGGTTATTATTATTGGACTATTATTATTGGGTTATTATTATTGGGTTATTATTATTGGGTTATTATTATTTTCAGACTGTGGATAGTTCAAAGTGAAACATGGTTCCTATCGTTTAAATTAAATAGATTAGATGAGAATCTGAGTGTGGGGGGTATGTCCATGGGGGAGCAGCACAGGGAGGGGTATGTCCATGGGGTAGCAGCACAGGGAGGGGATATGTCCATGGGGGAGCAGCGCAGGGAGTGGGTATGTCCATGGGGGAGCAGCACAGGGAGGGGGTATGTCCATGGGAGAATAGCGCAGGGAGAGGGTGTGTCCATGAGAAGAATAGCGCAGGAGGGGGTGTGTCCATGAGAAGAATAGCCCGGGAGGGGGTGTGTCCATGGGAGAGTAGCACGGGAGGGGGTGTGTCCATGGTGGAGTAGCGCGGGAAGGGGTGTGTCCATGAGAAGAATAGCACCGGAGGGGGTGTGTCCATGGGAGAGTAGCGCGGGAGGGGTGTGTCCATGGGAAAATAGCACAGGAGGGGGTATGTCCATGGGAGAGTAGCACGGGAGGGGGTGTGTCCATGGGAGAGTAGTGCGGGAGGGGGTGTGTCCATGGGAGAATAGCACAGGAGGGGGTATGTCCATGGGAGAATAGCACAGGGAGGGGGCGTGTCCATGGGAGAATAGCACAGGGAGGGGGTGTGGCCATGGGAGAATAGCACAGGGAGGGGGTATGTCCATGGGAGAATAGCACAGGGAGGGGTGTGTCCATGGGAGAATAGCGCGGGAGGGGGTGTGTCCATGGGAGAATAGCAGGGAGGGGTGTGTCCATGGGAGAATAGCACAGGGTGTCCATGGGAGAATAGCACAGGGAGGGGGGTGTGTCCATGGGAGAATAGCGCGGGAGGGGGTGTGTCCATGGGAGAATAGCGCAGGAGGGGTGTGTCCATGGGAGAATAGCGCGGGAGGGTTGTGTCCATGGGAGAATAGCACAGGGAGGGGGTGTGTCCATGGGAGAATAGCACAGGGAGGGGTGTGTCCATGGGAGAATAGCACAGGGAGGGTGTGTGTCCATGGGAGAATAGCACAGGGAGGGGGGGTGTGTCCATGGGAGAATAGCACAGGGAGGGGTGTGTCCATGGGAGAATATCACAGGGTGTCCATGGGAGAATAGCACAGGGAGGGTGTGTCCATGGGAGAATAGCGCGGGAGGGGGTGTGTCCATGGGAGAATAGCGCGGGAGGGGTGTGTCCATGGGAGAGGGGATGCATGTAGCTCAGCGGGTGCGGACATCAACTCCAGTTAATACAGAGGCTTGTACTCAGAGATACGGACCAAGAACTGATGTCCTCTAGAGAGGACACACATGTATAGATGTATTGCAGAGTCTCAGGAGGATAAACCTTGTGAAATGTATTTTAGTTCCGATATTGAAGTCTGTCTTTTAGGACAGATGTACAGAGCTTATAGAGCTGATGCACAGGAATGATGAAGGCCTATGGAGAATGTGTGTCTGCCTTGTGACACTGAAAATGACAATTGCTGTTGCATCCTGATACTGTTGTCTGATTCCCACGCTCCAGTCCTTGATGTAAAGAACCTGACATGTTTAGAATAGCCCAGAGGACCTCACCTCACGTACTAAACAGCTGGTGTAGTTTGGCTACAGGAATTATACGTATGTTTATGTGTAAGTCCCTCATGCTACACACAGATCTCAGGACGTGACTACCTTTCTGAAACTATTGGCTGCCTTCCACTAATGGCAGGACCGTATCTACAGGTTGAATATAGAAATAGAATGAATAGAGCATACACAATCTCCTTTACATTTGTTGACAGTCATTTTGGAGCTACACAATACATTTCTACGTGAACATCCCTGTGTATGTCCATTCTCCTGAATGTCCATTGCCCAAGGTGTACATAATGAAGTTTAAAAAAATGTACCAATGATATTTTGTACAGATAAGTATTAATAAGTTTAATGCTCAACTACTGTATGACTTTGTCAACAGGCCACTGAAAAAAAGTTGAAAGCTGCAATTAATTTTATGATACCTGGAAATACTGCAGAGTAATTCAAAGCCATTTGCAAACAGCAAGTTGGATGCATGGCAAAAATAACTTTGAACCTCCTTCCATCTGAGGGTAAGTGTTCATGTTTCAAACACTATACCCTCTTTAAAGGGATAGTTTACTCAGAAAAAAAATACCATGATTTTCCACATACCTTGGCTGTAGTTGATTCAAGAAAGCAGTTTTGGGATATTTAGTTACTGTTAGCGTTCTCAGTAACTCTAAACATTAAGCTGTTCTCATGCCTGTGGAATGAAATCATAATTACTTTTGGAGCAACATTTTATCAGCCTGTTACATAATACTTTGATACTTGTATTTTAAATGCATAGTTTTTGTAAGTACTGTACACAAGGACCTATTTCACTAATGTAATAACTCAATGCAAGTCCTACGTAATAACAACGTTAATATTGTAATTTTCAGTTACTGCACACATATAATACCTTTATACTGTGTTACTGTATTTAACTTATGTCTAACTCATTAGGGAAATATACATTAGTAATGTTGAAGCTGCAAAAGTGGTCTTCTCTTCTGTCGAGGTGATTCCATGTCCCTCGTATTTAAATATACTACTTTACTATATTAAGACTGATATCATAGAGCCCTCCAAACCATGTGCTTATGGCCATACCTTTAGTCATTCAACAAAAATCTTCAAATTCTTTGTCCCCCACATTTTTATTTGTTTTGTTATTTTTAGATGGGGGGGTACATTATTCATTTAAAATGATACGTTTATAAAACATGTACCCACAGGCTGTCCCTCAAAAGGAAAACATGGAGGGTTGGAGAATGACAGAATAGATGGACTGATAGAAGGGTAAGGGTTAGAGAATGACAGAATAGATGGACTGATAGAAAGGTAAGGTTTAGAGAATGACAGAATAGATGGACTGATAGAAGGGTAAGGGTTAGAGAATGACAGAATAGATGGACTGATAGAAAGGTAAGGTTTAGAGAATGACAGAATAGATGGACTGATAGAAGGGTAAGAGTGAGAGAGGAAGTGTATTAGAGAGAATTAAATGATGGAGGTAGAATGAGGAAGTGTGTGTCAGTGTGTGTGTCACCGTGTGTGTGTCACTGTGTACGTCACCGTGTGTGTGTGTCACTGGGTCTGTGTGTGTGTCACTGTGTGTGTCACTGTCTGTGTGTGTGTGTGTCACTGTGTCTGTATGTGTGTCACTGTGTGTGTCACTGTCTGTGTGTGTGTGTGTCACTGTGTCTGTATGTGTGTCACTGTGTCTGTGTGTGTGTGTGTGTGTGTCACTGTGTGTGTGTTTCTGTATGTCACTGTGTGTCACTATGTCTGTGTGTGTGTCACTATGTCTGTGTGTGTGTCACTATGTCTGTGTGTGTGTCACTGTGTCTGTGTGTGTGTCACTGTATCACTGGGTGTGTGTCACTGTCTGTGTGTGTGTGTGTCACTGTGTCTCTGTGTGTGTGTTTCACTGTGTGTGTGGGTGTTTCTGTGTGTCAATGTGTGTGTGTCACTGTGTGTGTGTCACTGTGTGAGTGTGTGTGTGCGTGTCACTTTGTGTCACTGTGTCACTGTGTCTGTGTGTCACTGTGTCTGTGTGTGTGTCACTGTGTCTGTGTGTGTGTGTCACTGTGTCTGTGTGTGTCACTGTGTCTGTGTGTCACTGTGTGTTGTGTGTATGTCACTGTGTTTCTGTGTGTGTCACTTTGTGTCACTGTGTGTTACTGTGTGTGTGTCACTGTGTGTGTGTGTGTGTGTGTGTGTGTGCGTGTTTCACTGTGTTGGTGTGTGTGTGTGTCACTGTGTGTGTCACTGTGTGTTTCACTGGGTGCGTCACTGTGTGTGTCACTGTGTGTGTCACTGTGTGTGTCACTGTGTGTTTCACTGGGTGTGTGTCACTGTGTGTGTCACTGTGTGTGTCACTGTGTGTTTCACTGGGTGCGTCACTGTGTGTGTCACTGTGTGTGTCACTCTGTGTGTCACTGTTTGTGTGTCACTGTGTCACTGTGTGTGTGTGTCCCACTGTGTGTCATTGTGTGTGTATGTGTGTGTGTGTCACTGTGTGTGTGTGTATGTGTGTGTGTGTCACTGTGTTTGTGTGTGAGTGTCACTGTGTGTGTGTGTGTGTCACTGTGTGTCACTGTGTGTGTGTGTGTGCCACTGTGTGTGTGTGCCACTGTGTGTGTGTGTCACTGTGTGTGTGTGCGCGCCACTGTGTGTGTGTGTCACTGTTTGTGTTTGTGTGTGTGTGTCACTGTTTGTGTTTGTTTGTGTTAGTTTGTGTGTGTGTGTGTGTGTGTGTGTGTGTGTGTGTGTGTGTGTGTGTGTGTGTGTGTGTGTGTGTGTGTGTGTGTGTGTGTGTGTGTGTGTGTGTGTGTGTGTGTGTGTGTGTGTGTGTGTGTGTGTGTGTGTGTGTGTGTGTGTGTGTGTGTGTGTGTGTGTGTGTGTGTGTCACTGTGTGTGTGTGTGTGTGTCACTGTGCGTGTAAAGGATAGACCTGTTCCTTATTTAGAGAAAACATGACCTGTACTCTACTTGGAGGCAATTACACCCTGCGTTTCAAAAACCTTGTTGGCAAACAAACAAATACATGCTACGTAATTCAGCTTGACCCAAAAGGAACAGGCTGTACCTGTATTTGAAATGCTTGATTCCCATTTCTCTTTTCACTTATTGCTACCAAGATAACTGCAAAATAAAAAGAGTTGTGGTTGCTCAACTCAATATTAGGAAGATGTTCTTGATGTTTTGTACCCTCAGTGTATATCCGTTGTTTAGCTGGAATGCAATATTTATATCCTGTAAAATAGACTGTGATATGTGGCTGTCTCACCTGGCTATATTAACCTCTAGGTCAGGGCTGCCCAACCCTCTTCCTGGAGATCTACCTTCCTGTGGGTTTTCAGTCCAATCCTAATTTAACACACCTGATTCTACTAATTAGCTGCTCAACAAGACCTTAACTAGCTGAATCAGAAATGCTAAATTATGGTTGGACTGAAAACCTTCAGGACAGTAGATCTCCAGGAAGAGGGTTTGGCAGCCCTGCTCTCGGGATTGGTGTCCCTTATACGGGACGGTTGCTGCTCAACATGCGATATGTGACTAGAATGGTGTTGTTAACAACAGCCAACTTTCCGGGACATAGACATGTCATATGGGCAGAAAGATTAATTTTTTGTTAATCTAACAGCAGTGTACAATTTACAGTAGCTATTACAGAATAAGGAAGGCCACCAAAAATTCTGAAATTTCAATCTCCAATTTCATAATTTTCCATCAAGATAGAACTGCCAAAGGGGGCGGAGTTGCAATCTACTGTAGAGATAGCCTGTAGAGTTCTGTCCTACTATCCAGGTCTGTGCCCAAAAGTTTGAGCTTCTACTTTAAAAGTCCACCTTTCCAGAAATAAGTCTCTCACTGTTGCTGCTTGTTACAGACCCCCCTCAGCCCCTAGCTGAGATATCATCCTAGATATCATCCTGACCAACCTGCCCTCTAAATACACCTCTGCTGTCTTCAACCAGGATCTCAGCGATCACTCTCTCAATGCCTGCATCTGTAATGTGTCCGCGGTCAAACTACCACCCCTTACCACTGTCAAACGCTCTCTAAAACACTTCAGCGAGCAGGCCTTTCCTAATCGACCTGGCTCGGGTATCCTGGAAAGATATTGACCTCATCCCATCAGTAGAGGACTCCTGGTTATTCTTTAAAGTGCTTTCCTCACCATGTTAAATAAGCATGCCTCATTCAAAAAATGTAGACCTAAGAACAGAGCCCTTGGTTCACTCTAGACTTGACTCCCCTTGATCAGTACAAAACATCCTGTGGCGTACTGCATTAGCTTCGAATAGCCCCCGTGACATGCAACTTTCAGCGAAGTTGTTGGTTCCACCTTTCTTGGCTCTGTTATTTACTTTACTTAACAAATAAATAATAATCAATGTGCACTTATAAATCATAACAATTTGAATATAATACATAATATATAATAATCAAACATCAAACCTGGTCAACTGATGTCCATCCTGAGTTCTGCACACCACCTAAGGGCACAGCTGGTTATATACATGGTCACTACCTGGCCTGCAAGCACATGATCACCTACGTCAATGTGTAAGACCCAGTGTATTACTAAGCTGAGGTTTCAGGGCTTTACAAAGTAACCTAGACTCAGAACCAGCCTCTGAATTCATTAGCATTGTAACCACTGTCTCACAAGAACAAAATATCAAAACAGACAGTGGTTACTTCTCTTTATCTATCTCAGTCTGACTCAGACCCAGCCTGCAAAAGAATATAGACTCTCACAACAGCCAGGGCTAATAACGACCCAGCCTAAAGACTAATATAGACACAGACTAATATAGACCCAGCCTACAAGCACACTCTCACAACAGCCAGGGCTTAACCACAAAGACTAATATAGACTCAGAACCAGCCTACAAGCACACTCTCACAACAGCCAGGGTTTAACCACAAAGACTAATATAGACTCAGACCCAGCCTACAAGCCCACTCTCACAACAGCCAGGGTTTAACCACAAAGACTAATATAGACTCAGACCCAGCCTACAAGCACACTCTCACAACAGCCAGGGCTTAACCACAAAGACGAATATAGACTCAGAACCAGCCTACAAGCACACTCTCACAACAGCCAGGGTTTAACCACAAAGACTAATATAGACTCAGACCCAGCCTACAAGCACACGCTCTCACAACAGCCAAAGTTTAACCACAGACTAATATAGACTCAGACCCAGCCTACAAGCCCACTCTCACAACAGCCAGGGCTTAACCACAAAGACTAATATAGACTCAGACCCAGCCTACAAGCCACTCTACATTTACATTTAAGTCATTTAGCAGACGCTCTTATCCAGAGCGACTTACAAATTGGCATTCACCTTATTACATCCAGTGGAACAGTCACTTTACAATAGTGCATCTAAATCTTAAAGGGGGTGAGAGGGATTACTTATCCTATCCTAGGTATTCCTTAAAGAGGTGGGGTTTCAGGTGTCTCCGGAAGGTGGTGATTGACTCCGCTGTCCTGGCGTCGTGAGGGAGTTTGTTCCACCATTGGGGGCCAGAGCAGCGAACAGTTTTGACTGGGCTGAGCGGGAGCTGTACTTCCACAGTGGTAGGGAGGCGAGCAGGCCAGAGGTGGATGAACGCAGTGCCCTTGTTTGGGTGTAGAGCCTGGATCAGAGCCTGGAGGTACTGAGGTGCCGTTCCCCTCGCAGTTCCGTAGGCAAGCACCATGGTCTTGTAGCGGATGCGAGCTTCAACTGGAAGCCAGTGGAGAGAACGGAGGAGCGGGTGACGTGAGAGAACTTGGGAAGGTTGAACACCAGACGGGCTGCGCAAGCGTTCTGGATGAGTTGAAGGGGTTTAATGGCACAGGCAGGGAGCCCAGCCAACAGCGAGTTGCAGTAATCCAGACGGGAGATGACAAGTGCCTGGATTAGGACCTGCGCCTCTTCCTGTGTGAGGCAGGGTCGTACTCTGCGGATGTTGTAGAGCATGAACCTACAGGAACGGGCCACCGCCTTGATGTTGGTTGAGAACGACAGGGTGTTGTCCAGGATCACGCCAAGGTTCTTAGCGCTCTGGGAGGAGGACACAATGGAGTTGTCAACCGTGATGGCGAGATCATGGAACGGGCAGTCCTTCCCCGGGAGGAAGAGCAGCTCCGGCTTTGCCGAGGTTCAGCTTGAGGTGGTGATCCGTCATCCACACTGATATGTCTGCCAGACATGCAGAGATGCGATTCGCCACCTGGTCATCAGAAGGGGGAAAGGAGAAGATTAATTGTGTGTCGTCTGCATAGCAATGATAGGAGAGACCATGTGAGGTTATGACAGAGCCAAGTGACTTGGTGTATAGCGAGAATAGGAGAGGGCCTAGAACAGAGCCCCGGGGGACACCAGTGGTGAGAGCGCGTGGTGAGGAGACAGATTCTCGCCACGCCACCTGGTAGGAGCGACCTGTCAGGTAGGACGCAATCCAAGCGTGGGCCGTGCCGGAGATGCCCAACTCGGAGAGGGTGGAGAGGAGGATCTGATGGTTCACAGTATCGAAGGCAGCCGATAGATCTAGAAGGATGAGAGCAGAGGAGAGAGAGTTAGCTTTAGCAGTGCGGAGCGCTTCCGTGATACAGAGGAGAGCAGTCTCAGTTGAATGACTAGTCTTGAAACCTGACTGATTTGATCAAGAAGGTCATTCAGAGTGAGATAGCGGGAGAGCTGGCCAAGGACGGCACGTTCAAGAGTTTGGAGAGAAAAGAAAGAAGGGATACTGGTCTGTAATTGTTGACATCGGAGGGATCGAGTGTAAGTTTTCAGAAGGGTGCAACTCTCGCTCTCTTGAAGACGGAAGGGACGTAGCCAGCGGTCAGGGATGAGTTGATGAGCGAGGTGAGGTAAGGAGAAGGTCTCCGGAAATGGTCTGGAGAAGAGAGGAGGGGATAGGGTCAAGCGGGCAGGTTGTTGGGCGGCCGGCCGTCACAAGAAGCGAGATTTTCATCTGGAGAGAGAGGGGAGAAAGAGGTCAGAGCACAGGTAGGGCAGTATGAGCAGAACCAGCGGTGTCGTTTGACTTAGCAAACGAGGATCGGATGTCGCCGACCTTCTTTTCAAAATGGTTGACGAAGTCATCTGCAGAGAGGGAGGAGGGGGGAGGATTCAGGAGGGAGGAGAAGGTGGCAAAGAGCTTCCTAGGGTTAGAGGCAGATGCTTGGAATTTAGAGTGGTAGAAAGTGGCTTTAGCAGCAGAGACAGAGGAGGAAATGTAGAGAGGAGGGAGTGAAAGGAGGGGAGGACCGAGCCGGCCTGGAGGATAGGGGACATAGAGAGTCAAAGGATGCAGAGAGGGAGGAGAGGAGGGTTGAGGAGGCAGAGTCAGGAGATAGGTTGGAGAAGGTTTGAGCAGAGGGAAGAGATGATAGGATGGAAGAGAGAGAGTAGCGGGGAGAGAGAGCGAAGGTTGGGACGGCGCGATACCATCCGGTAGGGGCAGTGTGGAGGTGTTGGATGAGAGCGAGAGGGAAAAGGATACAAGGTAGTGGTGGGAGACTTGGAGGGGAGTTGCAGTGAGGTTAGTGGAAGAACAGCATCTAGTAAAGATGAGGTTGAGCGTATTGCCTGCCTTGTGAGTAGGGGGGGAAGGTGAGAGGGTGAGGTCAAAAGAGGAGAGGAGTGGAAAGAACAGCCAGGGCTTAACCACAAAGACTAATATAGACTTAGACCCAGCCTACAAGCCCACTCTCACAACAGCCAGGGCTTAACCACAAAGACTAATATAGATGGCTTGTGCAATGCATAGTGGCAGAGTTTTTAGACACTACTAGTCTGTATTGCGATACTGTAATAGTCTGTATAGCATTGCTGTAATAGTCTGTATAGCATTGCTGTAATAGTCTGTATAGCATTGCTGTAATAGTCTGTATAGCATTGCTGTAATAGTCTGTATAGCATTGCTGTAATAGTCTGTATAGCATTGCTGTAATAGTCTGTATAGCATTGCTGTAATAGTCTGTATAGCGATACTGTAATAGTCTGTGTTGTGATACTCAACATGCTGATATTAAAGGTGTGCTCTGTCAATTGTTGAGTTGTCCCAGGGAAGTTAACGCAGAGATTTAGGTCAACAAAAATGATCTGCAAATGATTATTGGTGATTTATCCAGCATCATGCGTTTAAAATGATTCTCTCTAACATTCAAACTTATTAAGTTATTTAATGAAATGTTACCTAGTCATTTTGTAGACATTAATTGGTTGACAAATCGGTAATCTTCATTTGAACGGGTCCTTATTACAATGTAATTACATGTATAATTACACCGTAACAAGCATTTGAGTTCCTATTAACTACTGAAAGTTACACTGTAATAATAACATGTAATTACTGTCTGTAATTACAGAGGTGTAACGAGGCATGTTTGTTAGCACACCTGTTACATATGTGCAAGTCTGTTTCTTCTCCACTGCATCCGATTCAGTAACAACTGTCACAAGGGCTGTCATCTCTCCTAGACCGATGTCCTGGGTGTCAGTTACGAAGGTTGGAGGCTCTACTTACCTACCCTGGAATGCACTCTTCAAAATCTCCACTCGATGTTTTTGCTAACACTTGCCGGGGTTAACTTGGTTGAGTTGACAGAAACAGATCAGATTAAGGTCAACCTCACTGACTGGGGTCTGGCATATGGGTGTCATCCCTGATTCAAATAAAAATGTAGTTTATAACTAATGTGTACGTTACCCATTGTGACAACCAAGTGGGGGATAAACCCACTAGTACACCACAGAGTACATGTAGTATCTGCATAAGTACAATGTAATTACTAGGTGTAACACAGGATTTAGATAGTTAAAATTAACTGTATATTGAGGGGAACTTACTTGTACCTACTGGGTACTTATACATTGCAAATAGACTACTCTCAGTGTTGTTATCCTCACAGAGGAGGGTGCTGGAGTATTTTAAACAGACTAGTCTCAGTGTTGTTATCCTAGCAGAGGAGGGTGCTGGAGTATTTTAAACAGACCAGTCTCAGTGTTGTTATCCTCACAGAGGGAGGGTGCTGGAGTATTTTAAACAGACCAGTCTCAGTGTTGCTATCCTCACAGAGGGAGGTTGCTGGAGTATTTTAAACAGACCAGTCTCAGTGTTGCTATCCTCACAGAGGGAGGGTGCTGGAGTATTTTAAACAGACTAGTTTCAGTGTTGTTATCCTAGCAGAGGGAGGGTGCTGGAGTATTTTAAACAGACTACTCTCAGTGTTGTTATCCTCACAGAGGGAGGGTGCTGGAGTATTTTAAACAGACCAGTCTCAGTGTTGCTATCCTTACAGAGGGAGGGTGCTGGAGTATTTTAAAACAGAGGTGACAATAATGTTGACCCTTTTATCTTCTTTAAATTTATTTATTTAGAAGTTTTATTTTTTTCAAAGTATATAGCAAAATGTGGACGTGACTGTATATAGCTCTTGGTAAAGGTAAGCTAAGAGTGATGATATGGCTCAGACCATGTGGGGGTGAAGTACAGTAATTGTGTCTGTGACTAGACCTACCTTCTGTATGCTTAGTACCAGATCAATAAGTCTGAAAGCCTAAATGGTAATTCACTGAGTTCACATGTTAAAAAATACATATTTTTAATCAAAGTATATTTCTTTAAGTAATTTTTCTATGTTAAAAAAACATACAACCACATTTTGTCAATAATTTTACAAATACTTCCTGAGAGATACTCTCCAGTAGGTTGACGCCAACCATGTTCTTGGAGACCTACCCTCCCAGTAGGTTTTTAACTCCAACCCTGTTCCTGGAGAGATACCCCTTTAGGTTTTAACTCCAACCCTGTTCCTGGAGAGCAACCAGGTCTCCGCTCCAACCTCAGTTTTAATTGACCTGATTAATTTTTTCAACAGCTAATTATTGTAGTCAGGTGCTCTACATTATTAGGATTGGAGCTAAAACCTACAGGACAGAAGCTCTCCAGGAACAGGATTGGAGCTAAAACCTACAGGACAGTAGCTCTTCAGGAACAGAGTTGGAGTGAGAACCTACAGGACGGTAGCTCTTCAGGAACAGAGTTGGAGTGAGAACCTACAGGACGGTAGCTCTCCAGGAACAGGGTTGGAGTGAGAACTTACAGGACGGTAGCTCTCCAGGAACAGGGTTGGAGTGAGAACCTACAGGACGGTAGCTCTCCAGGAACAGGGTTGGAGTGAGAACCTACAGGACGGTACGTCTACAGGATTAGGTTGGAGTGTGAACCTACAGGACGGTAGCTCTTCAGGATTAGGGTTGGAGTGTGAACCTACAGGACGGTACTTCTACAGGATTAGGTTGGAGAGCTCTGCTCCACAGCAGGGGTATTCAATTCTTACCCTTACGAGATCCAGAGTCTGCTGGTTTTCTTTTCTACCTGATAATTAATTGCACCCACCTGGTGTGCCAGGTCTAAATCAGTCCCTAATTAGAAGGGAGCAATGAAAAATTGCAGTGGAACTGGCTTCGACATCCAGAGTTGAGTTTGAAGGCTCTCCAGGAAAATGATTGGGCAACCCTGGCATAGATGCTGCTATAAAACTGAAACTTTACTGAGGTTTAAATGCGTGCGTGCATGCTTGTGTGCGTGTCTGATTGAGTACGTGTGTTTGTGTGTCGGGCCGATTCAAGGCATAAGCAACATAAGCGGTCTAGGAAGTGGTAGATCTGTCTTATGGTATTTTACTTTCCGCTTTGGACACCAGATTGAAACAGATGAAAATATATCTCACAGCGGAGTAGATGGTACAATACAATTTCATAGAAGTAATATGGATAAACTGTTTAGAGGGAAAAGGACAAAGCAGAAAACAATACAGTATTGTGACTGATCCAAAAGGCCAATAATATATTGCCAAAAGGAATTACAGCTGAAAGACAGAAAGATAATATCATGTACCATGCAAATTGTAACGGTTTGACTTGAGGTTATTATTTATAGGGGTGCCAGGTAGGTTGTGCCTACCAGAGAAAACATTCGTTTCTCCTTTTAGTTTGGGTGGGAATGAGTCCCATCTGGTCCGTCAAGTCTACACCAATACAAAGGACGTATGTAAAGTCAGATGGAAATAAACTTTTCATAAACCCTTAAAACATTGAAAAGAACTTCAAAAACAATTATATTCTGTTGCGTGGGTTGTATTAGCAACAACAATGATTACACACATATATAATAATATCACAATGAGTTCTGGTTCCTCCAGAAATGTCCTGTACCTCGGGCCTAAAAAGAGTCCTGCCCGGTAAAGGAGTTCAGTGAACTCAAGTGACTTTTGTCACGCGATGTTTGTCCGTTCGTTCCGTGTAGCGTAAACCCAGTATTAAACATACAATCAATATAACAATTACTTTACCACAGAACCTTAAAGCGGATCAACTCTTAATTAAGTCCTCAACTACCACTAACTACACAAATCACAGTATACATCACATCCAAACAAATGAAATACCGTATACAAAAAGGTGGTAGTCAGTCGGTCAGTCAGACAATCCAATCGCCAATAGATCTCCAGCGGAGAAAGGCCACGAAGAACGGAGAGTGTAGTCCAGGGACGCAAAAGAGTGGATCCGATCCTGGGTAAACTCTCTTAGGCTACAAAACACACGGAATAGAGAAGCTGGCGGAACTGGGGTTGAACACATCCTCATGCACGTCTCCATCACAACCCCACTTTCGTGCAGCTGATGCTGGCTATTTAATTGGGAATTAAAGGGAAAGCGCCCTATTGGAAGGAGCTGCACTGAGACGGTTCAGAAAAATTCAGGGCCGTCACAAAATGCATGTGCTCAGTTAATTACACAATCTTAGGGAAAATGTTAATGTGCAACAATAAAATAAACACATTTAAACAAGATGTGGATTTGACCTATATGTAGCTATTTCTGTAATTTCTCACAGATCCAATGCAGCATGTGGTTGCATGGTGCATCGTTCCAGTTGGCCAAAACGTTGTCCCGATGGTAGACCTCGACACAATCCTTGTTGTTGGTACCACCATGGTCCGGCTTACCACGCTTCCAGTACCTAGAAACAACACACACAAACTGTGTTCGACTACTCATACTAACAGCACCATTATTGGTCATAGTATGGATCCTGGGGACAGTAAGACAGAGACTGGGTTTTTGGGGACTACGACAGCTGACTTTTGAGGGCAAGGTTTTAATCATTAAAGTTGTGATTTTACCTGTGCTTTTATTAATCAGTTCTGTTTTTATCCCCCCCCGAAGGAGTATTCTAGCCCTGGAGCGGATGCTCTTCTACTTTCTGTGGGGAAGCAAGTGGGAGAGGCTGAGGAGGGAGGTGGTCAAGAGGCCCAGGTCCAAGGGGGGGAAAGGCTTGCCTGACCTCTACTTGTTCCTGGGCAGCCGCTATACAGCGTTACATCTGACTCTTGCCACCTCCCTGGTCAATAACAAGACACAGGCACTCGCACGGTTCTGGCTGGGATCTTACCTCAGGACACTGAGGCTGATCCCAGTCGACCTGCGAGCCCCAGTCTCTTTCCTGCTCCCCACCCACTACTTCCAGCTCCAGAAATGTTTAAGACATTTCAAACTGGAAAATGAAGCAGTCACGGTTTTAACTAAACACCGCTCTCTTCTCTCTCTTGTGCAGGAGCGGGAACCAGTATGTCCAGTGCGCGGGCTCGCTATAGGCGAGCCCACAACGGTCTGGCGCAACGTGGCCCATCCTGCTCTCCTGAATCGGCATCGGGACCTGTCCTGGATGGTCGCCCACGAGATCCTCCCGGTCAGGGCCGTTATGCACTCACGGGGCATGGCGAGGACATCCGCGTGCCCCCGACCGGGCTGCGGCCAAGAAGAGTCGGTGAGGCACATGCTCTGGGAGTGCAGAGCCGCCAGGGACCTGTGGAAGGAAGCAGGCCCCCTGATCACCTCGTGTCTGCCAGCAGGGGAGGACCTAACAGCTCAGCTCGTGCTGTATGGGGTGGGCCGAAGGCCCATTCCACCGAAGGCCTTCACCAAGTTCTGGCCCACCCTCACGTGTCTGAAGGAAGCACTGTGGTCCTCCCGTAACCTGCTGGTAGCAAAAAGCGTAGAGACCACCCTCCAGGCAGTGGCCATGGTAGCCACGGAAGCCCTGGGTTGGTATGGAAGGAAGGGGGCCTCGACCCCACGCGAAGGGTCCCCCACAACACCCTAGGTCCCGGCGGCCACGGCCTGACAGCGCTGCGGCGCCTAGGGCGACGCGCCTAGGGGAGGGATCTCCTCTGGGCCCCGAAGGACGGGACGATGGTCTATTCAGGAGAGCAGGATGAGGCGAGCTTGATAAGGACTCACCCCGCTCCTGTACAAGCGATTGAAGACAGCCTTTTAACAAAGTGACTTTTTAACATGTTTCTAACGTCTTAAAAATGTTTTATCTTTGTTAAATCATTCGTACACATTTTAAATGGCTTTACAGATTTGATGTTTTTACAAAGAAAGTACTTTTATTCATAGTTGTTGTCATTGGTTTTAACGAATTTAAATGTAAATTTCAAATGCTGTGTTTTATGCTTTGTTGCCGTTTTTATGTGTATAAATGATGGAATAAATGTATGAGCTGTTTTTAAAGGAATTGTGCAAATAAAACTTTTCCACAAAAAAAAACAATGGATAGAGTTAGTATGCCAAAAGTTCCCGGAAGTCGTACTAAATTCGCCAAAATACGTAGTATACAAGCTGTTTCTCTACTTTTAGGGCCCATAATGCAATTCTTTAGAAAATGGTCGTGGCTTCACGTTTTCAGATAAGAAAAAATGGCAGAAAATATTTAGCCAGAGTCCGAAGAGAGCAGATACTAATTCATTACTTTAAGTAATTATGAAAAATGTTAAGAAAATGTTGAGCAATGTAATAAAGTAATGACTTTTCAAATAAGTTACGTTACACGTTATGTTGGCTGACAATTTATTTGCTACGCTGATCCTTACATATCGCATAGCAATACAGCAGTATGTACCGGTATGTTAGCTATCTACATAACGTTAGTTTGCTACTAGTACATCGAACGTGCCAGTTAGTATATTCACTATCTGACTACCCAACGTTTATTGACTTGATTATTTACATCATTCTTATCTAAGTGGTATAATAGCTGTGCGTTTCAATGGACATGGTTAATTCTAACCTCTACTCTGATTTTGAGAGCACTCTCGCGCAGAATAACTGATAATTTACGTAAAAACGCTCAACACCCTTTGGGCTATGGCCGGTTGTCAGTAAACGTTGGCAAAAAAGCGTAATTAAATTGTTGCGATCAGTCGCAACACTCTGATAACATGAAAACAGCCTAACCAGTTCTGCTAGGGGGCGAGAAATGGTCAAAGTGAGGTGTTTCTCACAGCTAGCCAACGTTAGCCAGTTAGCTGTGCTTGACTGCCGTTGAACGCTCGGATCAGCAGTCATGGCCAGAGCGTCCAGCGTGCACTGAACTCTCCCAAGAGCGAGCGTTCTGAATTACGAATGCCCAGAGCGCACGCTGCCATTCCAAATGTAATTTACGAACACAAAAATCGTAAAAGTTTAGCTACTCAGTAGTTATGCTAATAAGCTCGCAATAGGTTGCATAGCAACAGCTTCAACTTCCGATAGACAGACGACGCTCTGTCTAGTACGCTCAACTGAAGCGATACTTTGTTTGTTTACAGTATACTAAAATTAACTACTAGTATAGTATATACTCGTAAGTATGTAGTATACAGTATGTTAGTATGGGTATTTGAACACAGTTACAGTGTCCGCTATATTGGTTTTTTCAAATATTCAGATCTAGGTTTGCGTTCCAATAATATCTCCTTTGCCTCCTGAAGTGTGAGCTCTTCCACAACTTCCACAAATCTAAAATAATTGGGTTGGTGTGGGGATGCGCACTAGAGAATTTCCATGTTCCAGGTATACAGGTGTTTCAGCATAGCTCAGGACTTTCTGTGGTAGAGGGACGCCAGCAGAATATGCGGGCGTAAGCGGTTGGTAAGTTCTTTAATTGTTAAGTGATTGGCTCAGTGTTCTGTCACTCATGGGGACACTACGTCACAGCAGAATCTACAGAGAAAGCTAGGCAGTTCCAAGCCCCTTGGGTGCTGCCGTCATTTACATTAAAGTGCCCATCCAAGAAAGCTCAAGGTCATTGGCCACAGATAAATGACAAATCACGTTATATCTACCGTAGCTTTGATTGGACATCATACTTTAAACATCTTATCTAGCAAGCTAGACGAGCAGTCATCATCATGAATCACGTCGACAATCTACTGGCAATTCCTTTTAAATCCTTGTCATATGAAGAGAAATTATAGATAAAATGTATCGGTGATCATCGGCCATTGGACATAAACATTACACAGCAATTCAGAAATCGCAAATTCAACAAGGAGTGGTTTGTAAGGAAACAGTGGCTATCTGCAAGCGTTGCAAAGCAATCCCTATTTTGCGACCGCTGCCTGCTATTCGGTGGAGAGGGTGTGAAAAAGGTCTTATATGGTGCTGCATAAATGATGTAATATGTCAAGGAGATATGTGGACTGAAGCTAAGAAAGTAATACTACGTGGGTGTTGTGTAGTAAGCTGTTACTAGTCCATGTGTCTCATCCTAATACTTTGGTCCCTTTCCCCCTCATAATTTAGCCTACTGTTCTGACTTGGTGATGCACATGTAGCCTATAGCTTGTTTTAGAGAAATGTCATCATTGAATATTGTAAGAGCTTTCATTGTCTGCTTAAATGCTTATTTGATTATATGCCCCGGTTCCGACTTGGTGTACAGGGAGAATACTGTAATAATGTCCCATGCCAGCTTTGCTGGCATTCATCCCAAAATAATTGTTGGGTTTTCCCCACCAAGATTTACATGCTAAAATCACCACTGAGAACAGGACACATAAGTGAAAATGTCAGACACTGTCAGATACTGTGGTAGAAACATCATCCTAAATGCTATCCAGATGTTAGAGCCGTATTATAAAAGTAGTAATTTCTCTTACGATGTGGTCAGTGGTGTGCCGTCCACCCATTTCCAGGTCCCCTCATTAACGGAGTCAGTCAGACCAATCCAGACCAGGAGACCATCCAGCTGGTACAACAACTTCTGTTAGGATTGAATTAAGTTATTCTAAACATCATGACACACACCTCTCTCTCACAATCTCTCTCAATCTCTCTCTCCTCTCTCTCTCTCTCTCTCTCTCTCTCTCTCTCTCTCTCTCTCTCTCTCTCTCTCTCTCTCTCTCTCTCTCTCTCTCTCTCTCTCTCTCTCTCTCTCTCTCTCTCTCTCTAACTGAGCAAACCAGAAACCTTACAATATATACATTTAAACAATACTTTAAACCATTTAAATATAATACATAGGGAGGTTGTGCTGGACTATGGTAGATGAGGAATCAATCTATCTTTTTAGACTGTTAGAGTATTTATCTGGTCAATGTGTTAGTGTATTATGTCTGTTTGTAATAACGTGTTATAAGTGAAAATGTTATCGTAATATAAATGGTAATTTCATGTTTAAGGACTCTTGGAAGATTAGTCCAAATGAAGAATAAAAGAGATCCACATCAAATCTCTCCCCCCCTCCTCTCTCACCTGTTCCTGTCTGCTGTTTATGATCACCAGGTCTGCTCCTCTCGCCAGACAATCCAGTTTGCTCTCTCCCAGGTTTTCCTCTCAGTAGACAGGAAGTAACAGCTGGATCCCACCATCCTCCATCCTTTAGGACACTTTAACACAGTCCTCATCGCTTGGACTGCCATGCCACTCCCTTCCACCACTCTTTCAGTACCTAGAGACAACACACGTATTGTCCGCACTATTGGTTTTCAAATATTCAGATCTGGGTTGCGTTCCAAAAATCTCTTCTTTCTCTTGAAGTGTGCACTCGTTCACTACATCACACAAATCTAAAAGCATTGGTGTAGACATGGGTGCTAGAGAGAATTCCCATATACCAGTGTTGGATTCAACATTTTGAACATCGATATATTAAAGACATGATAGATCAGACACATAGTATAAATAAAAAGAGACTGGGTCTCTGTAGAAAGACAGATAGTTGTGGAATGTGTTGGATGGAGAAGAGGAGAGCAACATGTTGATACGGGGAGACAGATGGAGGAGGTTGAGGACAGATTCTCATAAGGGAGTAATAAAGGTTTGGCATCCTGTTACCCTCTTTATTCTCTTCCGTTGGACCATAAAACAATGTAAGGATTGGAGAGAGGGAGTGTCTTGCGTGAGATATAAATATCTGGATGGAACAAATGTTGGGTTGTCTGAATACAGCTGTACAGAACCTTTGGGAAGAATTAAACTTGGTTGAAGCTTCTCTAGTATCCGTGGGTTATTTAGTCTGAAAAATAAGAACCTTACACCAGTCATTTATTTTAAATCCATGAAGGAAGTGAACAAGTGCACACATCTGGAGAAAGGAGAGATTATTGGGACAGATTTCCTTCAAGTCAGGTTTTCAGATTTTCTGATAAATGTTTAGCTCTGTCAGAGAAATACTGTATAGTATACTGTATGTAACAAGTATTAAACAACAAATTCTAACATTGTCATTAACTATTTGTAAATCCATAATGAGGGTGCACACAGGGGTTAAATTCCAATGCTAAACCCTTCTCCTGAAGTGTACACTTCCACATCGATTTAAATGAATATGCTTGCACCAGTCCAATGCATTTAAATTCATGACTGAACAAGTATACACTTCAGAGAAGGAAGGGTAGAGAATGGGACGCAGCCCTAGTGACTGACTTGACAACTTACCACAGCTAGAGAGCACCACCTTCTCATTGGTCAGAAGACTGACCCTGTTTCTCAACCTGTCCCGTTCTGTAGCCAGGGCAGTGTAACGCTCCAGTAACTGTTTTTGTCCATTTTCTCTTTGTCTCTCCCTCTCTAGCTGGTTTCTGTTCATCCGGCACTGGTCTCTCTCTGTACACAGATCCATGATACTACTGGAATCTGGCTGGTCTCCAACCTGCGCCAGGCCAGTGGTGTTGTAACAGCCGTTTAACTGCTCTCTCTCCCTGTTGGAGTGGACTGAAAGACAGGGAATTGGGTCCCAAATGACAACCTATTCCTTCCTTAGTGCCCTATGTGCCCTGGTCAAAGAACATTGGACACCATTTGGGACATAATTTGTTGTGGTGTTGTCATTCTTTTAGTTTGTGTTTCAACAATACTGTCAAACTACGGGTCCCATAAGCTATGTAATGTCTGTAAGTCTGAATTGTGATCCTTGTTTTGTGAGAACAGAAAGATGGTGTGACAATGACATTCATATCTGTCCTAACGGCCCTGTTCAAATGTAGTGCATTATAAAAGAGGATAGCCTCACTCACAGAAAGCCAGCCTCAGGGAGATGTTGAGAGTGACTTGTAGAACACACAGCACTCCAAAACACACAGCAGCCAGCCTGTAGAGTCTTGTTCTTTCATCTGCAGAGGAACACACACACGGCAACAGACACACACGCACACGCACACGCACACGCACACGCACACGCACACGCACACGCACACAAACACCATCATCAGTAATGATTCAGATTTAAACAGAACACACATCATCCCACAGATCCCTTACTAATTCTGAGAACCAAACATTTCCAACGTGTCATTGGTTTTCCAGCAGCAGTTTGCTCAAGAGTGTGGTCATCTCACATCAGACAAACAGGAAGCTACTGTATGAAGAAATGACTAAAGTTACACAATATAGACGTAGCATGATTTAAAAAGGTCAATCTCGATTTTTATATACATTTTTTAAACATTAATTTAAATGAATGATATTTACCAAATTGATTCTTGAAAAATGTAACAGAAATACCTCATGATCTTAGTTGAACTGTCTAACCCCATCAGAACACAAATATAAACTTGTTTTTCCATGGAATTATAAACTATGGAAATGTAAACGAACACTGTGTATGTAGCCTCATGGTTCAAACTATCATTTTGATCATGAATGGTCACTCATTGCAGACATACTGTAGCTCTCTCTATGATTTTGAGAGTGATTACATTTCTCAGCTTTTCAGGCAGGGTGTCCAATGTGTTGTTGATAATTTATTTTTATTTTCAATTAATCTTATTTAAATAGTTCCAATACCTGAAGTAAAAAAATACATTTAATTGATACATTTTAGTGTACGTGACCCCAGCAGGTTTTGAACACCCTGCTCCATTCTAACTGAACCACCCAGAAGACAGAACAATACAAATGTACAAGTGTTTTTATAGTGTGTGAATGCGTTCAGTTTGTACGTGCAGACCTGCTTGGGTGCCTCAGCTCCTGTGTGAGACACTAAGGTACTTAGAATACTTAGTTCTTACCTGAGCGATGGTTCTCAGTCTTCACGCTCCTCGTTGCTCTGTTCCGGTTTTCTTCAGAAACTTTGTTGAATTCAATCACCTGTTTGTTGACGTAGTCGGCCATCTTAACTAACTGTACCGAATATCAATGATTACGCCAATCAATCAATGAATGAACTAATTCAGTCTGTCTGACCTCTTATTGTAATATCTATGATTCAAACTTACTTTTACTTACAGTATTGACTTACTGCATGATTACCTTTCTAACTGACTGAGCAGTAGTTGGTCTGATGTGTCTAAATCCTGTACTTTTCTGTTCTCTGTCTGTGGCCCACAGCTGGTGACAGGATGTTTCAAGTCTCTATCCACCAATAAGAAGGCCGTAGGTGTTAGAATGTGTCAAGGCTCTATCCACCAATAAGAAGGAGACTATTGGGATGTGAGACAAATGGCACCCTATTCTCTATTCAGTGCACTACAAGGGCGAATAGAAGCCATTTGAGATTCACCCTTGAGGACCAGACAGTTGTGTGTGTATGTGTGTAACTTCCTCTTCATTCCTTGTTCATTCTGTTCTGTGCTTTATTTCTAATTCTCATTCATATTTTTTGGGCCTAATAATATAAGTGATTTGTCAACCCAAACACAAGTTATTATTGGTCATTAGTAGGTCTAGTAAATGAATAAATTAACTAAGATGATGCTGTTTACTATGTTTATTGATTTGAGTGAAAACAAGACGTCTAAAATACATTTTACAATAGAAGAATTAAACAAAGGAAACTTTTACAATAAAAAATCTCAACAAAATGTCGTGTTGTCATCATGTCAATTATCAATCTATTACACACTGCTTCACCATAACATAGTTATTAATGAGTCCTTTATCAACTAGATGTTAGTCCATACCATAGTGATTCATTAGTCCTTTAACAACTAGATGTTACTACATACCATAGTGATTCATTAGTCCTTTAACAACTAGATGTTAGTCCATACCATAGGGATTCATTATCCTTTAACAACTAGATGTTACTACATACCTTATAGTGATTCATTTAGTCCTTAACAACTAGATGTTACTACATACCATAGTGATTCATTAGTCCTTTAACAAATCTAGATGTTACTACATACCATAGTGATTCATTAGTCCTTTAACAACTAGATGTTAGTCCATACCATAGTGATTCATTAGTCCTTTAACAACTAGATGTTAGTCCATGCCATAGTGATTCATTAGT